>NC_090888.1:13636905-13639405 GCF_036669925.1 Montipora capricornis | reverse complement strand
TGCGGAGGAAAATTGCACAGAGAGGCACAGAATATCGCCAGGAGAACGGAAGTCGCTAGAGCATAACCATCCGCCATTATCCCCCACTCAATGATCGAGTTGACTTTGTATACCATACAACATTCGACTTGTATACTCTACAAAGTCGAGTGCGTTTGAACACCTTGTACAGTGCCCACCTTGTATAGTGCCCACTTCCTGGTTGGAAAACGTTGGTGCAACTTATACTTGAGAAGAACTGGGGAAGTAAAATTGCGATGTAGAAGAAAGAAAAATGTTCATCGACAAGTGACGATTCTACATGTGTAGAGCGTCTAGATTTTCATTTTCTTTCTCAAATTTATCTAATTGTGGCATTGGAAGCTCTGTACTAGCTGATTACCAGCCCCAAATGGTAAGATTACTAGTATTTAACTATAGAATAGCATGGCATATCACCTAGCCCATCCATCCCTTCTTAAAAAAAGATGAGCTTCCAAGATCAAAAGGCGAGGAAAAGGATCACACAATTGTTAGAGACAAGGGTTTGAGTGCTGTCGCGACGTGGATGCTTTGTAACTAGCCCTTTCCCTTTTTTTTTTTAACCCACTCGTGATCTTCCCTATAAATTGCATTCATTCAGTGTACAATCACATGTATTATCGTATGGCCCGTACGGCCCCGCGCGCTCTTTTATTGCAAAACTATTGGGAAAATGTCCGTATGAGGGCCGTACGCATTAGCGCAAGCAGGGCCGAAAAAAAGCCGTATGGCTCTACTAGGAACTCGTACTTCTCCGTGCAATGCAATTTTAGGGGATTTCGTCGCTTTTAAGCATGCAAATAATTTACAGCCAGAAAAGCAAATGCAAACATATTAGGTAAATTTTCTGTGCATATTTTAGTTTTTAAGTCAGAGTATTTGCGGCAATGGAAAGCTTATACTTACTAGTAACTGAAGAGAGAAGCACACACAGCGCATTTTTACTTTATTTCTTTTACCTTCGACAAACTCATCGGAAAAATTGGTTTCTGCCTTGAGCGAGACTCGAACCCACGTCTCCCTGATTACTAGTCGGGCATGCTGAGCCACTACACCACGAAGGTAAAAAAAAATAATAATAAAAAAAAAAAAAAATAATAATAATATAATAATAATAATAATAATTAAAAATATAATAATAATAACAATAATAATAATAATAATATATAGTAATAATGCACTGTGTACGCTTCTCTCTTCGGTTACTTGTAAGTATAAGCTTTCCATTGCCGCAAGTACTCTGACTTCGTTCTAAGCCCCGTTTGGGGTTATCGAGGCAAGGATACACACTCAAGTGAAGAAAAGTTGGGCCTTAAGGATCCCCTCGTCGCTAATTAAGTCACCCCAGTAATCTGCTGCGTTGTAAGGGTGGTTGCCTTGATGGTGTAGTGGTTTAGCATGCCCGACTAGTAATAAGGGATACGTGGGTTCGAGTCGCGCTCAAGGCAGAAGCCAATTTTTCGTATGAGTTTAGGGTTACACATTTTTTGAGTGCTCTTAAATAGTGCAAAGAGCACATATGATAAAATGCTTCTTGACTGAGTTTAGGTCGGGCCGGACAGGACAATATTTGGCGCGCCCTCGATCATGCGTTCGGTCCGTACGCAATGACCTCGGGCCAAATATTCTCCCACTCAGTCAATAAGTACATATAATGTAAGTGCAAACTCTCTTACATTGATTGTATCGTCATAGGCAGCATTTGTACTGGTTTTTCCTATGAATCCTGCGGTCTTGGTAATGATGCGGTATCACCAATTAAGTACCAGGGTCCTAAGCCCTTACACAAGACCTCGGGCAGCAACCTTACGTCCCACCCCGGCCGTAAATAATATTTCAAGAAACAGTCGTCACCTTAGACCATATCACATAAAATAATTGGTGCACAAAATGGTCGGCTTTTTGGTGGGAGCTGCATAAAGCAAGAATGGATTTATTTACATTTTTGTGTTAGCGAATTTCGAAGCAGTTATTCGTCATGTTGCACTGATGTTGTAGCACATGATCAAGAGATTTTAATTGGCAATATCAACCATTCCAATCCCTCTGGCCAGCGCTTTACGTGAAAGGAGAAAAAAACACTTTCATTTTTATGTGTTATAGCCATAAAACCACACACACAGACACACACACAAATAATAATAATAATAATAATAATAATAATAATAATATTTAACAATTATTCGCCGAAGGCGAAGTGATTATTGTTGAATATTCACCGAGACGAAGTCGAGGTGAATATTCACCGATAATCACTTCGCCTTCGGCGAATAATTGTTTTAGTATAAATACACAGGTGATTATTTCAAAAAAGAGAAAAAAAAAATTTCAACGCGAAAATCATCTTCACTTACAGTGGCAAAACGACTACTGGCAGCCATTTTGTCCGTATCGGCTGATAATCCCGAGATAGCGAGCCAATGAGAGAGCGCGATTTTTTATAATCATCTGTGTATTTATACTAAAATAAAATAATAAA
>NC_090888.1:13626905-13631905 GCF_036669925.1 Montipora capricornis | reverse complement strand
TTTGACAAAATACTATAATGTTACCTTAGCTGTAAGGTGCTCTTATAGTTTTACTGGGGTCCGCAATTGGACCAGGGTTCTTCTCTAAATTGGAATTGTATGGTTGTCACTCTTAAAAAGTGACGAAGGCAAACACACATAAGCAAAGAAAACCATTTCTTAACTTTGAACTGCATCTCTATAAGTCTTCTTTGATGCCACTTCCATTTAATTTAAACATAGCGGTGAATTTTAGATAGTTCTGTTTTTTTTTTCCGAAGTTTACAAAAAACAAATGCTTTCAGCTTAAGCTTCGCTTAAGCTTTTTCACTGGTATCATGACACATGGCTATCTGCGGCCTTTCCCTACATCTACAATCCTGGTCAAAACTGTTGGGACAATTCGCGCTTTTCCCCCTCCCCCCATTACAATGTTGATTTTTCACGGTCTCCAAAATCAAGATCCGTTCATCGATAGCTGGCATGTTTCAACATTGTCTGGGGGGAAGGGGGGGGGGGGGCGCGAAAAAGGCAGCGAAAGAAGAACAAACGTTGCTCATATAACGATGGAAGCATGTACAGTAAATTCTCTACTTTTCGCCCAAAATTTGACAAGTGTCCCAAAGTGTTTTGACCCGGGTTGTAGGTACGACGGAAACCCGCAAGAATCTGGAACAAAAATTCATCTTCCAAATCGGCACCCTTAATCCCCACGGTATTAACGAATACTTTTCCTTATCTAATAGCGGAGCTATAAAAAAATATGGTAACCCTCCGATGCGAGAAAATTTGGTTTTAAAGCCATGACGTCATCAATCGTCCACCTATCCATGTATGCCAAGGTGACCAGTATCATACTAGTGTACAGCATGCATCTTTGACATTGGACAGCCATGTTTTCATCAATTGACATCTTTCAAAACAAGGTATCCGCTGTATTGCAATTTTTGGAATATCTTTAAAAGCTCTGATAAGGTTACATGATGCCTGGAGGACCTACTTACAGACCAGAAACGAAAGGAGAGCGAAAGAGAACGGTAACGACAAAAATGAATACCATTAATAGCTCATAATTAGTGCAAGAAGTTACTCCACAAATTCTTTCCTTGGGCACTAAACCGTTTGTTATTTTTAAAAGGTGGTTGGTTTAAACGGTTTATCCTTTGTTCAGGAATGAAAATCGATTTTTTTATTGTCAACTGGAAGTAAATAACAATCATCTGTACTCTTTTGGACATAAAGAAAAAGTTGGTTTGTTTGCTTTGCTCTAAAATCCGATGGAACAACTTAAGTGCTTTTTATACAAAAATTTGGTTTTATCAACGGAGTTGATAAATGTAAATTGGCCACCGTACAGAGATTCTAAAAGCTAGCTTTTAGAATCTCTGTACGGTGGCCAATTTACATTTATCAACTCCGTTGATAAAACCAAAGTTTTGTATACTACTTCCCCACCGACGCAGCACCACAGTTTCTTTAGAAACTACCCCTTCATTCATTAAGTGCTTTTTAATCCGTTTGCCCAAATGGATTCGATGTACCTCGACATTGACAAGAAAAATTTGCCTTTATGTTATAAACACGCAATCGCAATTAATTCCCGTAAAAGTAGGGGGAAATTTCACTAACTTGTGTTTTCGGAAGTTTGTTTAAATTAAAGCACCTAAAAGTTTTCCAAGTGTTGGAGCGTTTCTTGTTTGAAGTTTGCCCTTTCTTGGTTGCATTTTGCCGATTCTTGTTCCAAGCCAACCTGACGTGTTTCAATGAAATACATCAAAATGTCAATGATCATCTCGTTTTCAGAGATAAAGTGGAATAAAGGACATCAGTATAACTCTTCTTTGACCTTAAACTGACAAAAATTTTTTTTATGGCTACTAATTTTAGCGTAATTCCTATTCGCTGGCTATTGACAGTTGACTCTGAAATGGCCTTTTTCCTTTTCCATTCGCTCGCTGAGGGTGTGCTTGTTTTCTTTTTAAACTCATGCAGTGCAAAAAAAATTCATTGCCAAACTGATGAATTCCGAAGTAAATTTCACTCGAAAAACCGTTATCGTACTCGTTGCTTCGTGATTCATCCGATATCGGTTTTTAGCGTAAAATCTACAGTGGAATTCACTAGTTAGGCCATGAATTTTTCTATAGAAGAAAGCAAAGAAAATAATTTCATTATTAAAGTTGCAACCAGAAACATCAAAACGAGGACAATTCGAAAGCTTTTATTTTTACCAACCCTACGGGCAGTAAGAATAAATAACCAGGGAGCTCCGCTTTTAGGCTTAGCTAAAATCTATATATTGTATTCCTGTTTTTCACGTTGCCATGTTACCACCATTAGCTTAGCTCCTACTATAAAACTTGCACACGACCCATAATTCCTCGATTCGCTCGGAAGAAGGGCTAACGCTCGAAACGTCAGCTTTTAGAATCCCTGTACGGTGGTCAATTTACATTATCAACTCCGTTAATAAAACCAATTTGAAATTTTTGAGACATCTTTCCAAGCGGAGTATAGTCCATTAATAACAACACGTTAAAGACGGTCACGAAGATAACTTTTAAACCACTTTAGCAAGGGGTCGCAAATACCGTAGCACTCTGGGTTGTAATAACCTAAACAATCAATTCTGACATTATGAGGATGGACGGAGACCACTGCCATGTGTATGAAAGCATCAGTGAGTTTATTGAATCAATCAAAAAGGAGAAAGCGTACAATAGTAAAATGCGACAATTAAAAAAAAAAGCCATACTAACAGTTTCAAACAGATAGATTTTTGAATATTCGTATGTCGTACGGAAGCTTTAACATTAGTTAAACTTTAGAAAGGCTGTGATTAATGATGTCGTCATTGCAGCAGACAAGATGGAGATTCTCTTCACCATAATTGAGGGCGAACTATTTGCTGCAATAGGGAACGAAAAAAAGAGTTAAGTCTTTGGCAGTCTTAAAAGTTTCCCACCTTGTATATTGTATATTGTAAAGTTACTTTTACACCATAAAATCATTTCAAAATCTGCACGTCATGGAATCGATTTGTAATTACCGGAAAACAATTATACTCAGGTACCCACGAAAGCAAAGACGAGAGAGGCCTGGCACTCCGGGTACAGTGAGGTGCTTAAGGACGGTGCCTACTATTGTTATTGCGCATACATTCTACGCATCTCGAGATACTCGGTTTCCCTACGAGTGATGCTTACGAATACAGGGATACTTTTGCGCGGTTTAAAACTATGCGGAGAAAGCAGAATTTAGCAATTGCTCTTGATATCCAAAGAGAAAATTGGGGCTAACCATGCATTTTTCAGAGATAATTAACGTTCAGTGCTGGTAACGCCATACATAGCTTTGTAATTTAAAGCTTTTTACAAATATTGTTTTTTTTTTTTTTGAAAATTGTGTGTTTACCCCCAATGCTCTTTTTAGATTTCAATAACACTTGTTAAGATCTGCTTTCCCCGCATATTCAGTAAACCGCGCAAACATTTGAATTTGTAGGCAACGATTTTTGAAATGCGGAAGATTCTAAGCCTGATCAAACACCACGGCAGACTGTTTTCGTCGCACTTGACTATGCTTCGCATTTACTTTTAAGATATGGTAAAAAGCGGAAAGAAGCTTTTTTTTTTTTTACACTTACGGCTGCAATAGTCTTTTCCGTGCCCCTCATATCCTTCAGGGCAGACACACTCAAAGTCTCCTTCGTTATTAACACAGTGCGCTTGTTCAGCACAAGGAAACTGTTCAGCGTTGCACTCATCGGTATCTGAAATAAGTCAGGGTCATATTGCACTTACAGTTTCACCAGCTACTTATTGCACTAAACATAATGCAACAGCCAACCAGAAAGTTGCTTGTAATGATATCTCCAAGGCTAGCATATCAGTTTAATCAAATAGACTAATCAAACTGAAACGATTACAAAATATTTTTAAAGTCGGTACTAATACAAGTACACTGGAGCGGGCATCCTTTCCTGGAGGATACCGACGTCGTCGTCGGCATCCGTCCGTCTGCGAGAGACGACGGTACAGCATCACTGTCGTTGACAACTGCGCGAGTGGCTGATGAGGCCGACCTGTGTTCTGCAGTCTCTGTTGCACTTCGTTCAAACATAGGGTGGTGCTGGGATAGCTGGTTTCTCCCCTCGTTTCTATTTGACTTTTCTGGACTGCCGTTGCCCTCCTGTTCTCCTCTGAAATTTTGACTCCCTGCCTCAAGGCCTGGCGCCAGGCTGGTGGGCTAGTGTCAACGTCTATGTCGCACAGCTTGAGGTCTCTTTTGAAGGTGTCTTTGTATCGGAGGAGAGGGTGGCCAGCTCTTCTTTTGTCAGTTCACCATACAAGATGTGCTTGGGAATGCGGCCAGGTTCCATGCGCTTGACATGGCCAAGCCAGCGCAGACGTCTCTCTCTAAGCGTGGCAGACATACTGTTCATATACAGAGCGTCACAACATCATTAAAGGAAACATAGCAGAACCTTTACAAGTTAATGAGCATGGATAACAGCGGCTGCCTCCCTTTGCCTCTTACATAACCTGCAAAGTCTTAAATAACCAATTAGCCTTTGGGGAGTCAACAAGTCTTTACAAAGGATAGAGACAAGAAGCCGTACCATTTAATTAAGGCAAACGGTATTATGCTGGGCCCGGTTGTCACGGTCAAAAGCCTATTGACGCTAATCGCAGACTAAAAATTAACCAAGGAGTTTAGTTCTCTACTCCCAAATGATGGTCAACGCTGAGAATCGGCGAAACGTTAGAAGAATTCAATCTTGAAAAACAAAACAAGGCAAAAAAAACTTACAGTAAAGTTCAAAACATGGAACAAAAGTTTAGGCTAATCCTGGATTAAGTTAATAGGCTTTCGAACAACCGGACCCCCGTGTGCGAAAAATATTTTGACAAAATCGGGAAGGCTCATCGTCTATAGTCAACAGAAAAGCCTTTTAGCTTATATTAAGAGGAACTGCTCCTTCCTATTTACAAAATTATCTCGAAATCGCTTGAATGGGT
>NC_090888.1:13596905-13621905 GCF_036669925.1 Montipora capricornis | reverse complement strand
AAGTCACTTGTTAAAGCGCAAGATCTGGTAGTTCCTTGTCATCGAGCCTGTGAGCCAGAAGTTCTCTTCCACTATGTTATATATGAAACTGAGCCGGGCTAAATTGAGCTCCACGGCAGTCAGTACCTGAGCACCTGAATCCGTTTCCGCTGAAACCATTTTTGCAACGACATTCATACGAGCCGGGATTGTTGATACATTCGGCATTTTTGGAGCAGTTATTTCTACCGCCAGTCGAACATTCATCAATATCTATAAGGAAAAAGAAAAAGAAAGACAAAAAAAAAGAAAACCAAAAAGAAAATAGCAACAACAACAAAACAACAACAACAACAAAAAAAAAACAAAACAAGGAACCACAAACAATTAAATTGCACCTTGCACGGCATCCTTCTTTACGAGTCTGTTCAATTAAGATCGGGACTGTATGCCGGATAGATGGAGTAAATAAACAAACCGCCGAGAAATGGAAAAGGTTTTCGCCCTACGTTAGCTTGTAGAATGGGTGTCCTGCATCGCCCTTCTTTAGTTTGTGTAAATGTAATACTGTCCTCGTAGTTAGTCTCAAGTTCAAATTGGCGGGCGTGCAATCTGTTCTAAAGTCGTGTTTTTATTTGTAGCCGGCGTAATTATTGTACAGTATTCTCGAATGTTGTCTATTTGTTAATGCAATTTCAAGTTAATGAAGTTTTAAAAAATGGGCAGTTGTTAAGCTCAATCAGGAATCCACGAGTGGGCTCCAGGCGCAATTAGTGAAATAAATTGGCTTACCAGTACAGTTATTGGATGAACCAGTAAAACCGCTTTCACACACGCAAGAATGAAACTTTTTTCCATCGTTCGTTGTGGTTTTACATACTGCTCTCGCCGAAAGGTCACAATGTGGCAGTTTCTTCATACATTCAGTTTTAGCTGAAAAAGTACGAACACTCAGTATGTAGTTAAAAATAAGACGTACACAAAAACGTCTATGACAAAGAAATGGAGAAAATGTTGATCGCGGCCGTATGTTTATCAAGTTGGAAGAACTGTCGTGAACTTGTTAACAAGTAAATTCCGATCTCACCAAAAACTTGACCAATTTTCCTTTACAATTAAATCAATCCCATTTGTTCTGTTCAGTTGAAAACGCTCCCTAGAAGATCTTGTTCCACCGTATAAAAGGCCAGAGGAACTTGTGCTCGCCGGAGACGCATTAACTCTGCTACTTTGCGTTCGATGGTTAGTGGAAAAGATAATTGAGAATAATTCGCCAGCCCAGGTTCCGCTCACTTGAACTCTCTGGGTTAGCTATATAGCTACACCAAATAAGAATATTAAAAGTATGAGGTTTTTTTTTTTTTTTAAGAGAAAACTAGGGAAAACTTGAAAGTCCCAAATGCAAAAGGCTACTGGGATGCATCAGAAAACTGTCTGGGCAATGCTTACGGTTGCATTTAGTTCTTGGGTTTCCAGAAAAACCCTTTTTGCATGCACAGGAAAAACTGCCTTCGTTATCAGTGCAGATAGCATGTTTAACACAGGTGTGCGCTCCAGTCTTGCACTCGTCAATATTCGCACACTTCTTGCCATCCCCAGTAAAACCCTCTCGGCAAACACATTTGAACGATCCATTTGTGTTAACGCACTCGATGCCATCTTTTCTAGAACCGCAATCGGCCTGGTTGTTGGTGCATTCGTCTACGTCCTCACAGGAAAATCCATCCCCTTCAAAGCCATTGTTGCAGCCGCAATCGTAGCTTTCCTTAGTGTTAGAGCAAGTGGCCCATTTGTGGCATTTGTGAATGCCAAGCTCACATTCATCGGCAAGCTCGCAACTTTTGAGCCCCTCCCCTACGCGTACGTAGCCCACTTTGCACTCGCATTTGTATCCACCAGGAAAGTCCACGCATTGACCGTGTGATGAATGGCACTTCCTCCGGATCTGCATCAAACCAAGTGGAATCACCTTGTCAAATTGCAAATGGAAAAGTGCATGGGACAGTATATCGCTTCATAAAAGGATTTGAAACGCAGGATCGTTTGTATTGATTGGAATTATGATACACAAGCATGCTTGTTAGTAAAAAGAAATACCCTGACTTGGGATTTAAATGGTAAATTTAGATCTCATATCTATGCTTGGAGAGGATGGAGAATTAAAGAAATGTGCGAGGGTGCGCAGGACTAGTGTAACGTAATAACTGCTATCTCTCTAAATCAAAGTACTTTGGGAGGAGTTGTCGTTGCCGTCATTTTTCCATGAATTGCGAGGCTAGCAGTTTTTTTTTTTTTTGAATTTTGCCTTTCCTCGTACCGATTTAGACAATCAAAATAAATCCTCGCGTATTTAAAAATGTCATTTGTTCAAACGTACCGTTGGATCATTGCACTCCAGCACATCTTGGCAGTCTTGACCATCACCAGTGAAACCTGTTCTGCATGAGCAGTTGTAAGATCCCACTGAATTATTGCAATGTGCATGTGGACTGCACTTATTAACCTTTGAACTGCATTCATCCACATCCTTGCATTCCTTATGAGAATTTTGATTATCACGATATCCATGTTTGCATAGACATGAAAAAGATCCAGGAGCATTTTTGCAGATCGTGTTTTGGTATTTTCTGCAGTTTTCCTAAAATGTTGAAAGCAAGAGTTTGTTAAACTGTATGGCTAAAGCGGTGTTTATTAACTACTGAACGTTTTCCTTGTTCAGTGGTCAAGACACGAAGGGAATGAGGGAGCACTGTCACTTGCTCTAATAAAATAAAAAATAAAAAAAAAGAGTCTGACAAAATCGGCAGAGTAAGGAAAGGCCTCAGTGTCCTTGACGTATCCATCCTATTGGCAGTCATATAACTGACTGTATATCAGTGGTGAGGTTTCAGGTCAATACATAAACAATGCCAACAGTTCTTTTATTATCTTCACTCCCTATGATGGTGTGGTAGTTAAAGCACTTGCCGCCCACCGAAGTGTCCATGGCTCGCCTCCGAGCTCGTAGCCATATGTGGGTTAACTTTGTTGGTGGTTCTTTACTCTGCTCCGAGAGGTTTTTTTTTTTTTCCAGTTTTCCCCTCTCCTCAAAAACCAACATTTCTAAATTGCAATCCCATTTGATGTAGATCTCCCTGAAAACCACTTTTGGTTGAGTAGAGCTTCCTAGGTAAATATCATGATAATGATGATGATGATGATGAGGAATGATACAGTTATAATGTTATTATTATTAATAATTAAGAATAATTGGCAAATGCGTCACTAAAGTCGCAAAACAAGATGTTATTAACGTTAGTGGGTCCACGCAGGTATGCCCTGCTCAGAAGAGTGGCGGGGAAGCCGCAGTACATGCCATGCGCAATATCTTTGAAGCCGATGAAACTGATGCCGCCTTATTAGTTGACGCCTCAAACGCCTTCAATTCACTAAACAGAGCAGCCGTGCTAAATAATATCAGAGTGCTATGCCCACTGGTCGCCACCTATGTAATCAACACTTATCGAATTCCTGCGCGCCTTTTTGTGGTTGGTGTTAATGAGCTCAAGTCTGCAGAAGGAACTACACAAGGAGACCTTTAGCTATGTCAGTGTACGCGATTAGCTTACAACCTACTCCGAATGCGCCAACGACTACCACCTCCAGACGCCTGGTTACACAACACAAAAGGCGGGGAATGTACTGACTTTTCGATGTCGAACTTAACATAATTCGTTCTCAGTGCCTGTTCTTGAGCTGCAAAAATAAGTGCTTCAGTTTCAACTTTCCAGTCACTTTTTCTAGTCCACTCCCAGGTCTTATCTTTGTCAAGTGTCTCCGGCATTTCCCGCAGGAATTGACCATTTCTTTCCATTTAATTTAAGCTGGTATCCTGCCTGTCCTTTTAAAATTCGTTCTTTTCCTTTGCCCCCTCACTGTCCAAGATCTTTATCTTTCCTACTCCTGCCATCAATCTCTTATTATTATTATTATTATTATTATTATTATTATTATTATTATTATTATTATTATTATTGTGATCATCATCATCATTATTGTTAGAATTTGCGAACGGGACTTTGGGCGCGATGCTCAACCCTCTCTTGGCCGAGACGAAACGGCTGTTTCGGACTAGCCACGAACATTTCACAAGTATTTGACAATAGTCTTGCTTTTGTATTATTATTATTATTATTATTATTATTATTATTATTATTATTTTGACTAATCAAAAGAGGCAGGCTATGGAAGAGATCATAGGTCAAGACCGAAACGTTCTGTTCGTTCCCGTGGACTAATTTAACTGCCCGGATTTGAGAAAATATGAAATGCGAAGGTAACTAATACAACAGTTAAGCATATTACCGGGTCAGCACATTCATCTATGTCTCTGCAGCTGTCGGGAGTGTTATTTTCAAATCCTTCCTTGCAATGACACTTGAAACTTCCTATCGTATTTGTACATTTGACTGAATTTTTGTCGCAAACTTTCCGGTGGCACTCATTCACATCTGAGCAGAAAACGATGTGACTAGTAGCATGATCGCCTATAGTTCCGTGGGGACAATAGCACTCATAGGACCTCTCGGTGTTCCTACATTTCGCGGGGAACTCGCAAGATGCCATTCCTGTTTCGCATTCGTTTTCATCTAAAACACACACAAAAAAATTCCGTATACATAAAGGTAACAATATTGAAAGTGAATATTGCTTAAAGGAAATGAATCCATACAGGAAAGAGAAACAATGGTCGAGGGTGAACAGCATGTAAAGCAATGATTCTAATAATGACGGTGATGGCGATGTTCTCCGTTGATAAATGGGAGAGCGAGGGTTCCACAAATATGAACTGAAGTTTCCTATGTTTTTCATTCTACATACCTACACAGTCCTGTCCATTCCATATCATTCCGACTGAACAATTGAGTCGAGTAACCATAAACGGAATTCGGCTGTTCCAGCATATTTTTTCCTTTTTGTCGCAGCCTTTAAAGCCTGTTTGAAAGATTAAGACCAAACGACTGACAAGAATGAAGGAAGATACATTAAAAAATGCTAGTATCGCCGCGAATACCTGACAGTAAAATATCATAAAAATAAATAACTATATGCTACACATTTTAAAATATTAAAGTAAGCGCAATGAAATATTTCACAATTCAAGAAAATGCAACGGTATGTATTAACTTTGCGTTTTAGAAAAATGGAACCTGATGGGATTATATTAATTTATATTTTTTTCTCCAGCTTCTCAACCATCCGGAATCCTAAATCAATGAATCTGATTGGCGGATTTTCCCATCTAGACCCCGAGTGCGGACCGCTCCGAAACTTGCATTTTTATCAACCTTTCAAGCTTTTTGTAACAGCGTAAAAGTGTCGTAAACAAGGTAAAAGCATTTTAGACAGAGTTGTGTGTTGATTTGTTTCAAAGCCCATTACTCAGCTTTATTTCAAGTCGTGCGCTCCTTTTTTGCTAACATCGATTTCTGTCACGTAACGGACATTTTAGGCCCTTAGCAATCCCGAAGAACAGAAAAAAAAAACAAACAAAACAAAACAAAAAACACGATATTTGCCGGCATAGGTCGATCAGTGTTGGCCCGAGGCAGCATACTCCAGATCTCTGGCACAGTTTTTCCCAATACGGACCTCCCCGCCGGCAAATGACATATGAGAAAAAAAAACCTCTTCAGAGAGCACCCCTAAGGGAGTGACGCTAGGAACTTTAGATGCGAATGACTTTTGTGCACAGTATGCAAATAACTGCATGTCCTAAAATCTACAGTGAGGTCTTAAACTATTAAAAAAAAAAAAAAAACTCATGTTTATAAACGAATAGAGCTTTTCATACTTGATCTTTTATTAGGCAAATGAAAGTTGGGTGATTTTGAATAACTGTAGATCTCGGTTTCACATGAGCTTAACGTCACATGCATTCTCTTTTAATTATAATACAATGGGATTCTTACAATACTTATGGCAGTAACCTTGCAGTTTACCGACATTTTCAGCTTAGAAGTGCACAGCCAAATGTGATCAGTGTCGCAATTATTTAAAGAAAACTAGCTAATTGCTTTTCCAGCACCAGCACTAGCAGGGCGTATCCTATTACGCAGATTCTTGGTTGTAAATCTAAAAATGTCATCTACTTGGTTACGTGAAAGAAATGCAATGTGTAATATGTTGGTTCCACTAGTCATGAATTTAAAATTCGTTTCCGCAACTACAAGTCTTGTATGATCACCATAAAAACGTACTTGTGAAGTTTCCATTTTAAGAAAGAACCTCATGCTCTAGCCGATTTTGAATTTTTAATTATTGAACAGTTATGTAACCTTAGCGTCAACAACAATAGTCTTGATGTCGTTTACTCACAAGAGAAGCCTATTGGTGTGCGCAGTTACGCACCTTCATGCCACATGGACTTAACAAAAGATGCGTTTCAATTCCAGGGATATGATCCGTTACAATTAACACCATCTTGCGGCTGTACTTTATTGCATTTTATTTGCGTTTTAGCGGGTGTTTTTACTGTTTTTAATATTTTTAGTTAATTATTACGTAATTCTTATGGTATTTTATGTAATTTATTTTAATTTGTTTTTCTCTTTATTTGTTAGCTATATTTGTTTTGTAACTTACTTAAGGTTTTTTTTTCACTTTTTTAAAAACTTTATTCCGGGTGTTGATTTGTAGTGCTGAAGAAGCCCGAATAGCTTACAAAGCAATTAGTTAATGATTGTCTTAAGGGGTACTATTAACTACTTAATATCCGAGAGTGAGGTCGTTCCAGCAAAATCTCAAACTGAGGCCTTGCTGTATTGACCGAGTGATAGCAAGATCAATACAGCAAGGCCGCGACCAAACGGTCGAGGTTATTAAGTTGTTTATTTTACGGCGAACAGAAAGTTTCGTAAGAAGAACAAAATCTAATTTGCATAATCGATAATCGGCCCGTGGGCACTACGGGAGAATAATGCCCTAGCGCTTACATGCTCTTAGCCAATCGGAGCGCGCGTTATATCGTCCAGAAACACTAGCCATATAACAATAGGCGTGTACCAAACTATGTAAAAAAGGGCCGTAGCTGAGATATTTTAGTCTTACGCACTGAATCACGTGACGTGGGTTGCAAAAACACCATCACTTTTATGAATGCCCTAGAGAAGCCGTAGCATCGCCAAGTGCTTTCAATTCTCCAATTGAAGTGAGCTGCTGAACATACATTACTGTCAGTTTTCGTACCGGGAGAACTATCGGCATAGTAAACTTGATGGGCTTTTCTCCTCAGGTTCGCTCCCAAATTAAAAACTTCAGCTTTTGGATCGTAGTTGGTGAACGTCGCAGGTTTGAGACAGTGTCTTTGGTCTTCATACAGCAGTTTGCTTGTTCCTTTAACAAGGTTAGCATGATCAACTTTGCTATTACTGACATAATCCTCTTGTTTTGAGCTGTAGGGGAGACGGAGAAGACCAGAACCAGCTTTGGAGCGGAAAACGATCATTGAATCCAGCTGAACAATTTCACCGCGACACAAATGAGACTCAACCCTGAGAAACTGGCTGCTTTTTTCTGACACGGAGAGAAAATAGATTATCACATCAAAACAAAAATATGTTTTTTGAGAGCTTGAAGGGGTAGTGATCTTAGGCTTGATCTTTGAATCGAACTTGCGGACAAAGACCGCGTTGATGAAGTTTTCAACAGATCTGTCGATTAAACTCTTTCAATTTCCTAAGCTTATTGGTTGGTCTCATTTTCAGGAAAAAACATTCTTAATTTCATTTTTACCGTAGCAGGGTCAGCCCGATACCCGAAAAGGCCTTTTTGTTGTATTATTGCCTGCTTTCAGTTTCAGAGAAAAAGGTGTTAACTTGGCTGGAAGAAAATGATGTCTTAACTTTTCTATTAATCGATCGATATCTTCTCAGTCCATTCCGATGTAATATAAGGGACTGTGCAATAATTATCAGGAGGGGGGGTCCTAAAACCAGAGGGGGGGGCCTTAAGTTAAAATAATGGAAAGGAGGGGGGGCTCTACATTAGATTTCTCAAGTAAGTTGAGGGGGGTCTTAATTAAATTTCACAAATTCGATAATGAATAATTAAACATTTTCCAACTCTACCTAAAGGAACACGGTTTACCCATCAGCGGAGGGAAAACAGGGGGCTGTTCTAGGGGGTGGGGAAGCTCAAGGTAAAGAAAACCCGGATGAGCAGCAATCTAGCAGTTCCGAAGACCAAGAAGATAATGAACAATCAGACGATTCGGAAATTGACGATTATGAAGAACAAAGTTTCGAGGTGCTCTTCATCCCTGACGACGCAGTGGAATGCGTTGCAGTACGGTGAATAAAGGTACGGGTTAGAGGGGGGGGGGTGGGACACATCATAATTTTGAGAGAACGTGAGAGGGGGTCAGAGCTAATCTTGACGCTGCTGGAGGGGAGACCTATCTAATTTTTCCTTTGGTGAAGCTCATTTTAGGACCCCCCCTTCCTGATAATTATTGCACAGTCCCTAATGCCCTGGAGAATCACAGATGAATCTTGCATAGATTAATTTTCAAACTAGTGTATAGTGCAAAAAATGATGGCAGGAAAAAAAAAATCTGACAGGCCAATCCGACTGACTGGGGCTTGACACCCATGATATCTCTGAGTCAGTTTTCAAAGAACATCTTTCAATATGACCATTTCAACTGAAAAAAAAATAAATAAATGAATAAAACGTCTATTGATACTTACTGCACCAGGCACCAAAAACAACTTGTAGTTGTTCTCTTTTGAAGGTTGATGTCGTTGAATTCTTTAAATACTCGATAACATAATCGTTTGTTTTCAAGTTCACTTTGTCGATACGCCCAGACAGGTAAACTTTGTTGGTATCACCAGGGGCAATAACACAAGTGTCCACAGTCAGTTCTTCCAACTTTGGCACACGATGAGGAACAACCTAAGAGGGCAAATTGATTTTTTCGTAATTTGCATTACACGGACTGAATTGCTGTTATCCCTTTGCAAAAGCTGAATGTTTCGTAGGTGCTGTGGATCTTATCAGACGTGCTACTGAGAATCATTTTAGACTCGAGATATGATACTGAAAAAGTCAGACTCAGTCAGCCTGTTACAAGGGTTTTTTTGCTTTCTGTCGGATTTAAAAGAAAAATAAAAGAAACAAACAGAAAGACGAGCATGCTTGGAAATGGCTCGATACTAAGATGTTCAGAGCAAAATAAGTTTAACCCTGTATGTATTAAACAGAGTCAGTATTACCGTCTTCTACCAATCTTATCGTGGGTTCGGATGAGATCAATTACAAAGCCAGCACACAAAATTAGCCTGACAAGGCTTAGATTAGGATGTCATGCATTACAAATAAAAACTGGCAAATATTAAAATAGAGGAGCATTAATCCCAGTAGAAGAGCGAACTTAGGAAATGACCGGCAGAAAATAAACATAGGAAATGAACAGCATTTTTTGATGTGTTTTCGGGGATATTACCCTCGCCGCATATTTCAAACGCTGACACTTGTTTCAAAAGTGGAACTTTACGTGTGCCGAATTTAATGTATATGAGCAAAAAGAATAGATTGTTCTCATTTTCATTAGATTCGGCACATGTAAAATTCGACGTTTGAAACGGGCCTTGCAGCAGAAAACAAGGTAAAATTTAAAATTATAGGTAAATATATCCATTTAATGTTCCAAAAAAGAAAAGAGATTATTAACTGACAAATGTAATGAGCCCTATGCATTTTCTAATTACTTCTATACGGATATGGTACATGACATTTGGGTATTTTCATTGGTTAATGTTCAAACTTTTATTGTAACTAGATCAATACCTGACGATGATGTTTGTAACATCGAAACATATCTTAAAAATTAATAATAAAAAAAATGTCGCAACTTTCTTAAAGATAATGATTTGCTTTCTGCTGTCTTGAACTTTTGGATCAATACCTCCCTTTGGAGAGTAAGGTACAATAAAGACTACTTTTAATATCATTATTTAATCAGTCAGTCTGTCAGTAAGTCAGTCAGTCAATCAACCAATCAATTTACCTGTATGTAATTGCGAGCATCATAGAATATCGTCTCTGATGGACGAGCAAAGTCTCTCACTTTTATGTCATTTCCCTTGACAGTCAATATGTCCCTTCTTTTATACGACATTTGTTTTGAATCTTCCAACACGAACACTTCTTGCTGAGTCACTGAAATTTTTTTTTTTTTTTAATCTAGTAATTATACATGTGCAATGAATTGAGGTCATAAATATATTCAAGTTTATTTATTAACTTTATTCAAAAGCAAGAAAAAAAAAAAGAACAAAGGAAAAAAACGCGTATTTTTAAGTGCATCGAGAAATGACAATTGTTATTTGCCTTTTTTTGTTTTGCTAAAATAGAGTGTTTTCACTCACGTGATCAGTAACCTTGTTTTTCCACCCGAAACAAAAGAAAGCGTTTGCATGACAATAGATATACCAACATCACTTCAAGTGCAATCAATCAGCGCAGATAATTTTCAATAAACACCTGTGTAATTATAATAGTTAATCAATAATCATATTCGGTGGGCAGTCTATGGTTTTAACCATAGTTAGTGGAGAGAGACTGTTTATGAAAGCCGGTGAACTTCAAAGGGTTAAACGAAAGAACGGGCTTTTAGGTTGAAGGTACCAGTCACGTGATCGCAAAGGTGCACACTCGAAAACAATATGGCGGACAGCGCAGACGCATTTTTCGTATGGGGAGATGATTTGAGACGGTTTTAGACATTCTGGAAGAAGACGAAGAAATAGAGGAGTAGTTTACATCAACAGTAAGCGAGGTAAGTTTAATTAATTTGCGCTAATTTGGGATCGTGACTCCGTTTTACAGTTGTAAAAAAACTTCGCTGTTACACTGCACGTAGAAAGAGATAATAGAAGAAGTGCTGTATTTAAGTTTTGATTTTCTTTATGAATTTATAGGCCCAAAAGCAAGAAATTGTTTGTTCGGATTGTGGCAAAAAGTACAAGACAAGAGGTGGTTATGAGAGACACAGAGTTGCTAAACACAGTCGTTCTGGAAGTAAAGCATCTCTGCGGCCGGTCAGCTCTAGCCTTCTTGAGGAAATCGTGCCCGGAGCAGTTCAACTTCGTAATATAACCGCATCCGAAGTCTTTGCAGAAAGTTTGAGGAGTGAACTAAATAGCGACAAATATCAGCGCAGACTTAACCTTAACCCTAACTCCTATACAACGTCGTAGGGGCAGAGGATTCCGCAACTTCTTTAACCACAGAGCGCTCGGGTCATGGAGTCGGCTTGCTACTTCGGTGGCTTGTCGTTCCCATTTGGCTCTTCGGTAACGCTCCGAATGGAAGTTTCTTCTCGGTCATTTTTTTTAAAGAGTGGACTGTAACAAATAGAAAACGAAATGGTTATTCATAAATTACCTTTTTTTAGCAAAGGAAGGAACGATTACTTCAATGATCACCAGTGATCTCCACTATTTCGCAAGCTATGGTTTTAAGAATGTGTGAAGACGTTGCGAGGGTCTAAGTAATTGTGGAAGAATTCATAAAGCGATACTTGCATATTTTAATATTCTCGTGGTCGAAATGCTTCTCGCACGCGTAGATCTTGTCATCATTGATCTGTCTTCTAAAATCCTGGTCCATTTCCTTGGTTTTCTTGATCTCTCCGAGCCACTGGTCGCGCCATCTCTTGTGTGCATCATCCTTTGCCGAGGGCACCTTGAAAATTCCGATTTCTGTGGTTCTTCTACATGAACCGCAGTCATAAACTGAACAGTTGACACCCGCATAACTCGGGAATACACTTTTTTACAAACTTTGAATATATAGTTGTTCGATCTTCGATAAAGCGAGAGAAAAAAACGCGCAATTTGGAAGATATGACTACAGACTGGCCGCCATTTTAACATTTCTTGTGCACTATCAAAATCACGTGACATGCGAAAAAAACACAACAAAGAGTTCGGTCTTTGAAGTTCACCGGCTTTCATAACGATGCAGTCTCCCTCCACTAACTATGTTTTAACACTCTATTTTCGACGCTACTCGATTCAGAGTAGCCTTAAAACAATACGATCGGGCCTTAAACTGTATGGATGTTATAGAGTGTTTTCACGTAACATCACAGCGGCCATGTAAACAATGGAAAGGCGGCCATGATTACGCCATAATCACATAAGCAGTGTTGTTTTTTTGTTTGTTTGTTTGTTTGTTTGTTTGTTTTTTTCGAAATGGCCGCAAGCCGTTTTGTCAAGGTGCCAGACGAAAAAAAAACGAAACTTGTTTTTAAAGATTTTTTTTTCCCAAATAACCACCTATGTAATTATACTAAATCAATTATTCACCTCGCCTCCCGCGAATAATTGTTAAATGACAAAACTTACCGAGGTAATCTTTTCCATAAATCTCCAGTTGTAAACAAGGCGTAGTCCACTGATTAAAGCCATAAGGAAAAAGTCTGACATAGCGTCCTAGCTCCCGTCTTTTTGTGTCGCTGTAAACTCTTTGTATCCTGTTTCCAGTGAAATCTGGCTGCAAGTGACATGGAGTTTAAAACCTGTAAGCCACCTTATAACACATGTTTACCCTGCAATATTATTTCGTTCAATTAACCGTAAAATTTAAAAGTAATGGTCACTTTCGATACTCCCAGAAATACCCACCAGTTTATGAAAATTCAAAAATTTGAATTGCTTTATATGATTGTGTGTATGCTTAAAGCTGGGCATTTAGAGCCGGTGTCCATCCTTATATCGTAGTCAATTTCGGTGACATAGAAGAAGTAATCGGGGTATACATGTATATGCCGTAGTCACGGGTATGAGTTTTGAGGTCCTCGATTCCTATTTTTTTTTATTATAACGTCAACAAACTTGAAGCTAGCTAAGCACTCATCTGAAATTAACCCCGCAGTCTGCCGTAACCAGTGAAATCGTAGCCATATGGACAGCTGTTTCGACCGCATTAGGTATCCTCGGTGCATTACCCTGGTGTTATATGTGTGCTTACTTTGTATGCTATTTACTTGTGTGTAGGTTTTTTGGCTAGCTAAAAATTCACGTGGCAAGGCGATCCGGGCTTGAATCACCTTTCCATAAGTAGGAGGTCGAAGAACTCTTTTGTCTTTTAATGGAAGACGACAACCATTCAGCTAACGAATGTACTATCGTGATAATCTCAAATTGAAACACAAACAGAAACAGAAACAAGCACTACTGAAAACCAGGATGCCCTCACATTATAAACAGATAGGAAAGCGAAAACAAATCAGATGTTCCATTTCAGGATATGAACACTCTTTTCCGCTAATTGCATCAAAAATTGAATGAAGTAAAAGTGTATGTCCAAAAGACTGCATCTTTTTTGACTTCATGAAACTTTGACGTTGAAATGATTTTTGCACTGCAATTAGCTTTGACTAATTTGTTTTTGTTTTTTGTTTTTTTTTTTTTTGCAATACGAAAGTAAATCTTTTACGATCGACTTTTGTGTGTTCCAAAAACCTGTATCTATCATGACTTTTGATTAATTCCTTACAAATTGCTCTTGAAACCTGCGTGCATTCAACACAAATAACATTCCGCCAATAAAGTTGTGTTCAAACTCATGCAAGTTTCTTCTTGTTCCCGGCGAGTCGTCGGCATTTTAACATTCAAACGCTTGAGTTAAATCATAGTTAGTAGAGGGCCATGGGATGACCCATTCTGTTAATCAAGTCGGCCACGTTTATGTTCATTCTTTCCTGAGAGTCTTAGATCATAGACAGGGAACAAGGGCTGGTAGGGGTGAGAGCACTTGCCTCTTACCAATGTGGCCCTGGTGCGATTCTGAGACTCAAGTGTGGGTTGAGTTTGTTGGTTCTCTACTCTGCAAAGATAGGTTTTTCCCCGGGTACTCTGGTTTTCCCCTCTTTTCAAAAACCAACACTTGACTTGATTTGCGTTAATTTGTTGATTTCAGTTCACGGTTTCTCCAGTTAGCGCTCTAGTGCTAGAACGAATAGACACTTAAGGACGATCGCGCCCATTGCTACTGCGCATTCTTACAGCGCACGCAAATTCACATGCCACGTCATGCATCGAACGCGCGCACTAAGTACTAACATGAACAATGATAAGTCAGATGGCCATTGCAACAGCTTTGCTTGGACTTAACGATCTTGGATGCTCGGTGATCCCTACTTTTCTTTCCAGAAACAGATTTTATTTACAATTATCTCCACATTGTCCAAAATTGAACAAAAAATCAATGTGGTAAGTTAAAAAAGTTTCAAGTTTTCTGTCCTCGGGACATGGAATCCTACCATCTTGCGGCTGCAAGGCGCATGAAACTATGGTCGCTAAATGCGGACTTGTTCTTAAGGAACCTCAACAGCTAACTTAATTCACTTGATGGGTCCACTTAAACAAAGTTTGGTAGAGAGCATTTCACTTCAAAGATGCAATTGCAATATTTTTGGGCTTACAGACACTGTGGGCTTATTCGCTAAAGAAGCCGGATTTTTAAGATTTAGGGTATTCTTCCGGGCAAGTTCTCTCCAAAGCGAAGTCGGTTGCTACTTTAAACGCCCACATTCAGCAAAAGGTCATTGGGGTCGTTTGTTTTTTTTTTTTCAAATGACGACTGGTCCAAATACGTGATTTGATTGGCTGAATCCACTCAGGCGAATCACGTGGGAAACAACATGTCAGCCATTTGGGTAAATTCGTTTTACACGAAATTTACTGACGGTGGGCAATGACGTTCGGGTGAATGTGGACCTTAAATATGGTTGCATACCTTGATCATATTCCAACTGTCTAAGAAGTTTTCCTCAGGAGAAATGTGAACACGATACCTTTCCACAAATGATTGTTTGCAGCCTATCACTTCGAATCCGCAAATAAGATATATCTTTTCCAAATCAACTTGTAGGTATTCTAGGTCAAACATACTTGTTACGTACGGACCCCATCCATTGTTGTTACCGAACCGAGCCGCACTGGCTTTCCTGTTCCAAAAATCTGTCTCTGAGGCTGTGAAACTACTATCTTTTATCTGTGGATTTTTGGTGGAGCCTATGAGAGGCTTACCACAATCTAGAAAATAAGGAATGGCAAGCGCTTTGTGAATTATATTTCTAATACCTTTGTTTGGGGAAAGGGAGGAAATTTAGGCTTAGGGTGGAAAAAATGATTTTTAATTCAGTGGGACTGGGGTTCGAATGACCTAAAAAAAAACCGATATAGTAATAAAAAAAAAAGCGGGATTTGCACAGTATGGCAAATAAATTTTAAAACCAGCGAGGCTCCGAGAAATGGGATTTTAAAGCAATTTCCTGTAAGGGACCCACCGATCTTTCCGGAACATTTTCCGAATGAGTTACCCACGAATCATTTTATTATCTTGATTAAAGGCACAAATGGGTAGAACTCAAAACTGCGTCCTCTTAGATTACTCATGCTTTATTCCCGGCAATCAAGTAAATCAGGCAACCCGACATCCACTGCAGACTTGATTTTTTTCTTGTAAGCCAATCATCTATTTGAAGTATCACTCAGGCAGATATTATCCCAGGGTTTAAAACTGATCATTCCATGATTACCCTTAGCTTATCCTTTATTACATTCAAATCCGAGGGGAAAAGGGTTTTGGAAGTTGAACACTTCATTTCTGTCTGACGCTAGATACCTCGAAGAAATAAGAACTACAATTCAACAAACCGTAACTGAATATGAAAATGATGTCTCGGTAAATCCCGCCTTACTCTGGGGGATGGTAAAACTTAAAGTACGAGAGAAGTCAATCTCTTTCGCTGCTTACCAAAAATCAGCAACAAAAAAGAGAAAAAACGAGCTGGAAAATACAATGACCATACTACAAAAACAACTTGACATGGCAAACTATAATGAACCCCAAAATCAGAGTATTATAGAGAGAATTAATTTATTAAAACGTGATCTCGAAAAAATAATCGAACATCGGACCAAAGGTGCAGTTCTCAGATCAAAGTCCCAGTGGTATAACGAAGGGGAAAGAAACACCAAGTACTTTCTTAATCTTGAAAAGAGACATTTCAAACAAGGGACAATTAGTCAACTGAAAATTAACGAGACAGATTTCGTCACTTCAGACAAGGCAATCCTATCTGAATGTGAATCCTTCTACAAAGACCTTTACACTTCCAAAGTCAACAAAGACTTCGCTTCGGACTTCTTTCAACAAGCGAACGAAACTGTCTTAAGTCACGAAGAACAAAATTTTTGCGAAGGCTTTTTATTCGAAAAAGAATGCGCAGAAGCTGTAAAGAACATGGATTCAAACAAAACGCCTGGAACCGATGGCTTACCAGCCGAATTTTATAAAATCTTTTGAAAAGATATTTCCTCTTTGTTAGTTTCGGCTCTCAACTATGCCTTTGAATCTGGCTGCCTCTCCATTACACAAAGACGGGGTGTCATTAAGCTTATTCCGAAAAAGGACGCGGAACTGTATTACATAAAAAACTGGCGCCCCATAATTATCTCTTTTAAATACGGACTATAAGATCGCTGCAAAAGCTCTTGCAAATCGAATCAAATCTGTACTTCCCAGCATCATTAACAACGATCAGACAGGGTTCATGAAGAACAGATTTATTGGAGAAAATATCCGGCTCATAGACTGTATCATCCAATATGCCGCAAAGGAAAACATTCCTGGTTTACTGCTCTTTATAGACTTCGAAAAAGCTTTTGACTCGCTCGAATGGTCGTTTATTGTCAACTCCTTACGCTTCTTCGGGTTTGGCCCATCGATCATTAATTGGGTAAAAGTTCTCTATTGCGAAACGGAAAGTTGCCTTCTTAATAACGGGTGGTCAACCAACTTTTTCCAGACTCTACGAGGCGTTAGGCAAGGCTGTCCCTTGTCGCCATATCTATTTATTCTTTGCGCTGAAGTATTAGCCAAGGCAGTTAGAAATAACGTAAACATAAAAGGCATCTGTTGACAATAACGAAATTAAAATTAGCCAATATGCAGACGATACCACGCTTATTTTGGATGGCTCAAGAGAAGGGCTTGCTTCAGAACTTAATTTGCTCGAGGACTTCAGTAAAGTCTCCGGTCTCAGACTAAATAATAAAAAAACGGAAGCTCTTTGGATAGGTTCCAGCATTGGCAATGAACAGCTTGTTTTGCCAGGAAGGAATTTTAAGTGGCCGAAATGTAAAGTGAAAACCTTAGGGTTGTGGTTGTCAGTCAAACCTGAAGTATCCTCATGCTTAAATTATAATGAAAAGATTGAAAAGATCAGAAAAATTCTGAGTTGCTGGAAGTACCGTAGGCTAACCTTGCTGGGACGAATCACCGTGCTCAAGTCCTTAGCCGCCTCGCAACTAGTCTATTTGTTATCTCCTATGCCTTCCAATTATCATGCAATAAACGAGATTAATACATTGTTCTATCAATTCCTTTGGAACGGGAAGGGAGACAAAATCGAACGAAAAATTACGATTAATGACTACTGCGAGGAAGGCCTTAAAATGATCGACCTTGTCTCTTTCAATAAATCGCTTAAAACAACTTGGATGAAAAAATACTTGGATTCCACGAACAACGGAAAATGGAACGTTTTTATCGACCTAGCTTTGAAAAATCACGGATGCAAAAACGTATTTACTGGTAACCTCAATACAAAAGATACAAAAAAGTCGATCAAAGTCTCCGACGAGTTTCTCGAAGAAATGTTGGAAATATGGGCGGAAGTTAATTTTGAACAGCAATTAGCGTCTTTGGAGCATTTCCAAGAACAAAACCTATGGCACAATTCCTTAATAAGAATAGAAAACAAACCAATCTTCTTTAAAGACTGGTGCTCAAAAGGCATTACTAAAGTAAAACATTTGCAAAAACCAGAAGGCAATAGCTATCTTTCCCTAAAAGATTTCCAGCTAAAATACGATCTGAATGCTGCTCCACTTCGCTTTTACGGTCTTATATCAGCTGCCAAGGCACTTGGCAATAGCAGCCTCAAGCAAGTGAACGACAGTAAACAAGAATACGAACCTCTTAGCACAAAAATTTTAAAGTCCAAAAAAGTTAGTGCACTGGTATACAAATCCTTAGTCAGAAACAAAGGTGAAGCTCCAAGGAATAGCCAAAAGAAATGGCTTATGGACTGCAGTTGTTTGCGCAGTGAAAACCTCGACTGGAGCTCGGCATATCTTTTGGCATTGCGGTGCACCAAAAGTACCAAAAGTTTTAAATTTCTTCACAGACGTCTGGCGACTAACAATTTTCTGTTCAAAATTAAGCTGAAGGAAAATGAAAATTGCACCTTTTGTGAAAACGCGCCTGAAACACTAATACATCTTTTCTGAACATGTCAAAAAACTTCTAAGCTTTGGAAAAGCGTAATGGAATGGCTACAAAATATGAATATTATACAGAACAATTTCACGCTACTGAATACTACTGCTCTCGGACTAAAGCCTGACACCTCGAAATATGCCCTCCAAATTAACTACTGTTTACTGTTAGTACGATATCACATCTAGCTTGCCAAAACAAACGAAACTTTACCCCACTTTGAGCATTATTTGCTTCTTCTGAAATCAAGGTACGAGCTAGAGACAAAAGGTGGTGATAGGCAAAAATGGGAACCTCTTGCAGTGTATCTTGAGCTTTAAAAAAAAAAAAAAAAAAAACCTTCTGTAATTCAACGGGCTATCTGTATGACCCTATTCCCAGAGGACGTGATTGACGTCTTTTCTAACCTGAAATAAGACCCTCTTAACGCTGAAGTCAGCGCCGATAGATGGTAAATATTGTAGCTTGGCCTATACTAGTACCAGCTTTGTATTGCTCCGCTTTAATTTTTTCACTTATTTGTGCTTTTTATTTTTATCTAGGTTGGTTTTTTTCTTGTACCTGCATGTCCTTTGTAACTTCATTTTGTATTTAAATAAATAAATAAATAAATATTTATTTAAAAAAAAAAAAAAAAAAAAAAAAAAGGAAATCAGGCTGGGTGAGCAATCCATATCGTTTTTGGAAGTACATGATCGGGTCAAAACATTACTAAAACTGCAATCCTCTCACTGTAGTCCACTGGCTCATATGGTTTAATAAGGGTAGAAGACTAGCACTTCACACTAGGACCTTCTAATAGTTAAGTCTGTTTAAATATAAGTGCTACACGGCCAAAGTTTGCTCATAGCCAGAAATTCCGAACCGGACAAGGCGAGTGCACGTGACAGCTTGTCAATTAAGAACTTCGACTTTCCTGCATTTGATTGGTTAATCAATTTTATAAAAATGTGATGCAATATGGCGCCTCGCGATCGTCCCGCCAGTGGTTTTTTCCGTATTTTGAACAAGATTTCTGCAGCAGATACCGAGTTTCTTGAGTCTTGTCCGTTTTCGGTTAAAAGAAGAAGGAGCAGTGGACCATTCTGGGAGGTGGAGAGACTTGTTGACAAGCGTGAGAGGAACGGAACGGTGAGTTGTTCAGCTTAATTTTGCACGTGTTTCGCAGGTTTTGTTAGTCTGTTTGCCAAACGAATACCTGATCGATTAACAGTTGAAGTTGATAAAGAGCTGAGGCGTTAGATAATTAACTTTATTTTTTTAATTGTTAGGTGGAATATCTTGTCATTTGGAAGGGATTTTCGAAGTTTGATTCTTCTTGGGAGCCTGAAGAAAACATCACGCCCGAATGTATTCGCCAATTTCGCCGACCACGACCAGATGTGGCGGTTATTCAAATGGCAGTCGATTCACTTAGGGTGGCCGTGGAGAGGCATCTGAAGTCGAAATGTCGATTGGCGGTGAAAGTTTCCTTTAGATTTGACGTTTTTCGTTTTTTGTTTGGGAATAAGGGGATTTCAAGGGATGGGTGGCTTTTTTTTATGAAGGCTGATTTCCTCCCTCAGTACTTTCCTCCTGGTTGGGACTCCTGGGAAGATTCCCATGGCCAAGGGATTAAGGTTTTCTATCCAATTAGAATGAAAATATTTCTCTCTTGGTCTCCTAAAAAGTACCATGGGGGAAGTCAGGGTTCTTCAGTTTTATGCCCTCGGGCATTTGAGGAAAATTTATCTTTTAATTTTACGAAGGTTGCCCTCAAGGACTCATCAGAGTAAGGAAGCCTTCAATCTTAGTGCCAGGGCATTTTTCCCTGTTACAGGCACAGTGTACCTCTAAAACAGTAAATACTATACTGCAGTAATTATGTGGAGAGAAATGATTGTAAGTTCAAGGCCATGTGTATTTGTATAGACACCCTATTCCCTCGTGTATAAGCTCTATTTTATTTCTAAATTAATACATTTTGTGCAACAAATGGACTTAATACCAGCCATGTATTCATATCACACATACAGTACATTGTACAATGCTGCAACGTATTTTTGCATTGCTTAAATACTCTCAGGACAACTCTCTTGTGTGACTTAAATCGAATAAAGTACAGTTCTATTCAGTCAGTAATATTACACATTCTGTTGACCAACATCTGAAGAGCTTGCAGTTGGTTGTGGTAAGAGATGTTTTAAGTTGCCTAGATTGACATTGTTGGAAGTATCTAATTGACCAAGTTTCATTCTTTTCACACAGCAGTTATTTTTTCTTTTTGTTCAGAGAGTTTTTCTGTTTTCTTTTACCAGTAGCTTTTTTAGCCTTTTTTGTTTGAGTGATAGTACCAGGAGACTTGTAACTACATGTGGCTACTGATTCTTGAATGGCTGGTGTTTCCTTCTGGTAGCTGATCCCTCTTTTCTTCCCTCTTTTTGTTTTGATCCTCTCTTCCCAGTACTCAGAGGCCCGCTTCGTGTACTTTCTATGCTGTCTCTCCCTGTGTTGTAAAGCACCAAGGCGGTACTCTGTGCGCAGTATCTCAGCAGGGTCATCACAGTGGTTGCTTTTTCTCTGGATTATTCTCCTTGCATCGTCATTATTCTTTTCCACCCCTGTGAAGGAGAAGTAGGAAACATAATACCTACATATAAAGTGTGCTCATTATTAATAGCAGATTACAACCCCATACTCTTCAAACAGGAATGTACACATTGGAGTCCTAAAGAGAGTTTTAACACATTGTAACTGTCATTGAACAAATTACATAAATAATGCCTAGTGAAGTTACATGGAAAGCATAGAGTAATTCTGAAAAGAGGTGAAAGCACAAACTACTAAGTACAATGATAGTGAACTATATTTGTACCTTGGCCACTGAATTGCTTTATGTTTTGGTGCTTTTCCACCATTTGTGGGATATGATATGCAGCAGCATGCATGTAACAGGTGACTTTTTCTTTCCTGTATCCTATTCTGATGTTTCCGAGATCTGTGAATTTTGTGATCCACACTGTCACCTAAAAAGTGGGATGTGAGGTGATAATAAGTTGATCTCAATTGCAGCTCCTGTGGTTATTTCATGTTATTATTATTATTTTTGTCTGTTTAACGTATTGGCTGTGTCTGGGAGAAGTTCTTGTTTTATTTTAACCAATAGTACTGATGTTTAAAGTTACCTTTCTCCTGTACTCATCTGTGGTATATGGCTGCCACGAAGATATGAAATTAAAGTACAAATCAGCAAAATCCTGTTGGAATAGATGTACATCAAGTGGTAAATTTTGTATTGATAGCTTCTTGTATTATCGGGATTGGGAAACATTATAGTTACATAGATTCCTGTATTACAAATGGTTTGTTCCTTTTTTTGACAAATATTAATCTTTACCTTCCACAGTTGTGCCACCTTCTCGCACGTCTCTGGTTGGATGCAGTCAGTAGGGATGACCAACTTGAGAGGTAGTTCTCTGAGCAATTTCTTGCGGTCATCACCCATCAGGCTGGTCCAGTCCCAAGTGCCACTTCCTTTTCCATCTGCATTTTTTTTCTCCCATAAATGGAAGGTCACACCACAGCTGTTTATTGACTTAACCAGGTTTTTTACGTGCCTGGATTTTTCTGCAAGGTTTTTTTTTCCCCCAGACAAAGAACTCTCCTTATCATCCCACTGCATTGCATCCTCAATCAAGTTCTCAAGAAGAATATCTGTGACCCTTAGCATCAGATGCAATTCATCAGGAATGATGTGGTCTAGTGGGATGTTAAGGAGAGGCTCGTGACAGCAGCAGTAGTTCTCTCCAGTTTTCTTGTTGGCAAATTCCCTCAACTCATCTGTGGTTCTGCGCATGGGTGGTGTGTTGTAAAAACTGTCAGGCTTGGACATATCACCTCTAGTTATTGAGGGATAAAAGTGGTAAGATGAAAACATTTACAATTTTATAGCCTAGGAAATGTTGTAAGTATAGAATTTCACAATTATTAAATTTTAAATTTACCTATTTTTCTTGTGCACTTTACACCACAAGCAGGCATACGTCGAATTTGCTGCACTTAAGCCCATGAGAAGTAAAAGAAACTGTTTAAAAAAAAAATCAACAAATCAGCATCAACAGACAAAAAGTCCTAAAGACCTCATCTTTATTATTTTATCCAATATTTGTGTTTTGACTAAAATGTTGACCTTGTAATCTCCTCCAAGGAAGAATTCCACATCAACCTTTTCCTGTTCGACAATGATGCATCCATCGCTGATGACCTCATTTATTTCCCTGAATACCTCAGAGAAGCACTCTTCCAAGGTCTGCCTAGACTCAGGACCATTCACCACTGCTATGGTGTGATTTCCTGTGAAAATCAGAATTATTCATATTATTGACTCAATTACATAATGGTAGTCACTTGTTTTGTTGTGTATGGGATGATGCTGTATTTTGATTATTGAAACATTGCATTTTTACTTGAGTTTTGAACTAACCTTTTGATGACAAAATGGTATCTCCTCGCTGTAGAATCGTGAAACTGACAAGGATGAAATTTGTCAACCTGCTCATTCTAGCCCCATCTCCACTGACTTTCACTTTTGCTTTCTCACCCTTCTTTAAGGTTCCATCATTTATCTGCATATTGTCAGAACATAAACAATTTAAATCACCTAGTTTGAATAATATATTTTACCCAGTATGTATAGCTCAAAGGTACTTTACATGAAGGTGAATTATTGATCAGGACTGACTTTTTTGCATTTTATTCTGGTATTTTTAGCACACTTTGAAGGAAACAATCATTGACATAGCTTTATGCCTTGAAACATGTAAGAATTTTTTGTACTAATTAGTAATTATCTGGTAAAAATTAGTACTAACCTCTCAAGGCTATGGGAGATAAAATGTCTTAATAAATACATGTAGTTCAAAGTTTTATTTTAACTGTCTTATATGGTGGTATTGAATCAGATCTACCTTGGGTGTCAAAAGCTTTAGTTTGAGGTTGTGTTATACAACTGTATTGTGCCCGTATTATTTTTTCCCAGCTGTTTGCTATTCACCCAGCTCTTGATCCTCTCATAGGCTGGGTGATTCTAAGACAGTCTATGGCACCAAGTGTAGAACTGGAGTGGTCTTTTTTGCATTGTACGATGGCCCAGGAGGGTCACAGTCCAGTTTTAATTTTTCACAGTCCAGTTTTAATTTTATTCACAGTCCAGTTTTAATTTTGTGACTCGTCACCAGCACTCTCACAGGTCACAGGTTACAGGTCATTGTTTACCAATACAGAAAGTATCCTAAACATTCATAAAAGCTAACCTTATGCCTAATTAGACCTAAACAAAAGGTTTTAGGCGTAAGGTTAGCTTTTATGAATGTTTAGGATACTTTCTGTATTGGTAAACAATGACCTGTAACCTGTGACCTGTGAGAGTGCTGATGACGAGTCACAAAATTAAAACTGGACTGTGCAAAATTAAAACTGGACTGTGCAAAATTAAAACTGGACTGTGAAAATTAAAATTGGACTGTGAAAATTAAAACTGGACTGTGACCCTCCTGGGCCATCGTAGCATTGCATTATGATAACATTTTGAATATTTGTGAGGTAACTGACCATTTTTTTTCTGGGTGAGGTACCTACCATGTCTTTGATCCTTTCTTTCAATAACAATTTAAAAGAGTATTGGGCTCCTGGAGCGAGTCCTGGTGTTGTAGTGATCTTCACCTGCCTGTTCAACTCGGCTCTTCGTTGCTTAATAAGATAGGATTTAATGGGGAAATCTGCCACAGACATTGACAATTCATGAACAAATTCGTCACCAACACCGAATTTGTCCATTAAATAAAGAATGCTTTCAACTGTTACTTTGTCGTCATTGCTTAACTTGTCATATTGGGTTATGTTTTGATCACTTCTTGCTTGGGCACTCATGTTATGGCTGTTAAAATCCACCGTGAAAGTATTGCTACTGCCTGGGTCCTTCATTTTTAAGCATTCCAGCTCCAAACCAAATAGCTGTACAAAATGTAATGCTTTTTGGGCTCTTGTTTTCAATTGTTTTAATTTCCTGTTTTGGGATTGGCGGGTTTTCAACTCTGGAATTCTAGCTCCGCGGGGAGGTTCCCCTAGTGATTGTTTTTCAAGGTTTTCAATCTCTTTCAGCAACTTTTCGTTTTCTTTTTCCATTTTTTCTACAATGTTATGTTCATTTACATATTTAGTTGTGACCTCTGCAAGCATTTCATTGTATAGTTCTTCTTTTTCCTTTTCAAGGTTTTGGTATTTTTCTCTCCACTGACCAATTTCTTCTTTTGCCTCTTTTAGTCTTCTTTCCATCATGCTAAGACTTGCTTCCCACTTTTCCACCGAAATGACATCACTCTTAAGAATTGAGACCTTGATAACTTTTTCTTCATCCTCAAACCTTTTAGAAAGGGATCCACTCCTGTTCAAATTTGCTTTTGCACTGGATGCTTGAGAGCAGTGATAAGTCAAACGTTTTTCGACTCTCTTGCTTTCAGGGTCGATTTTAAATGCATTTCCGGGGATGTTCCCATTGACCATGTCAACATACTTAAGACCGGGAGTTTCTTTTTTTAATTGGCACCACCTCCTTAAAACCTTTTTCCTTATCCCCAACCAGAAAACAACCTCAGACCCTCCTTGCCGTTGTTCTTTGACGTAATTAAAGCAATTTTCCGGA
>NC_090888.1:13579405-13589405 GCF_036669925.1 Montipora capricornis | reverse complement strand
GTCGCTTTTCACCCTTGTGCTGGGTCGTGCTTGTTTTGGTTTGTCCAGTTGTTTTTGAGTCTTTTTTGTCGTTTTGTCGAATTGTCATTTAGGAGTGTAAGTCAGGCGAGGCATCTCCTAGATGCAATTCCTCGTTTGTGTGTTTGTCTTTTTGTTATTTGTTGGTAGGGGCGGGGTTCGATTCCCCGGCGAAGTTGGCGTGTTGGTGCACCCCCGTTTGAGGTGAACCGTTGTGTTTGACGGATTCGTCGTTATGTCTGGCGGCCATTGCACTCACCCTACCGGGGGGCCAGCCATTCGCCTTAAACATAAAAAAACTTCGCATTCATGAGGGCAAACGATAGTTTATCGTCACATTAAAATTAGTCGTATTAAAATTATTCAGCGGTAAATGTGACCACTCTTTGACAGCGCTGCACGGTTTAAAAATTGATAGTACTAAAAATCTAAATTGTTAATGCAATTTTACAAGTGGATATGTAGCGACGAAACTCTTCTTTTTTGCAAATATTGCGTGTTTATAGTCACCCTATTATTAGCGCCTGTTCATGAGTCTTTTTTCATTCGCTGAGCTGACGAGTACGAAAAAAGCGATCTCTGTTATGGGTAAAACTCACTTTGATCCAACGTACCGCCGTCCACAACCTTGGAAGGCACTCTTCAAACCACATCCCCCATGATATGTTTGCTGAATGTGTCTTACCTCGCTGTGTCCTGCGCATTCCCTTACAATAATTCCGCTGTTGTTAAGTGGGTCCACACAACATGAAGCATCAGGTGAGGATTTGGTCGCTAAGTAACCGCCCTGCAGGCTCAAGACAATGAGTATCGACCCATGACAGGGGTTTCTTTTGGCGTACTCGTAAATCCAGCGAACGCAAAACGAAAAGAGACCTCTACTAGCAGGACGTTTAGTTTTAGGTTTTTGTCTGTATTGTTGGCTTTGACGGTACACACTCTTTTCGGAGAAGATAAAGCCTTGCCTTTATTATTTCTGCAGATTTAAATGAATGTGAGACTGGGGAGGTATGCGGCGAGGTGGCAAAGTGTGAAAACACGATAGGATCTTACAAGTGCAGCTGTACTTCCAAAGGGTTTAAATACGACGCAAAAAGAAAGGGATGTTTTGGTAAGCACTTCTCTGAAGGCTACCCAGAAAGGAAAGCGATAATGGATTGAATAACTAATTTCGTACTTGTAGTGTGGGCGAAAGCATGATGACTGGGTAAGTGAACATGGGGTTTGATGACCTAAATCAGAGATTTGTGACACACAATTCAACAAAAGTGTTCCCTAGTAGCTTCCCTTGGCTCAGGCAAAACCTGCGTACTACACTGAAAACAATTATATACTTTACTCAAATGTAAGGGGTTCTCCGGGCTCTGAAGTAGATTCATTCGCTGGCTTGTATTCGATAACCCGGACAGAGATTTTAGTAATGGCAAAGTGCTCGAACCATTCAAGGGGAAAATGAGCCTTGAAAACCGTCTGCGGAATGCAAATAGTTTGGGCAAAGCGCAAGCAATTGCAGAGCTTATTCACAAAGAGCAAATCCTTATGACAAGAATGACCGGTGCGCACATTTTAAAATTTCATGACGTTTCCATCGTGGGAATGAAATTTTTGTCAATGGTTTGGGGAAATGGCTTTAATATAAGACATAAGGTGAGTCTTTTTGGTAATTCTAAGCAGACATCGACGAATGCACAGATCCAAACACCTGTGGTCCACATTCAAGATGTTTAAACCAACCCGCAACATACGTGTGTTCTTGTAAAGATGGATTCGAATCAAAGGATAAAGAAAGACTTAACTGTACTGGTAAGTAGGATTTTTATTCATGACCTGTGGCAGCACAATTTTTCCCTTAGAAAGAATCGGAACCTCTTTTAAACAATCGCTCTAAATTATAACAATATGGTAACTTAATACTAAAATATTAGGCCTTAAAAGGTAGTTCAATGGAAAATTATGATACTAAATTCAGTTGCATAAAAAAGGTTGTTTGTATAGACCTTATTCATAAATGGCGGTCAATTTATAATTCTTATGTCGAAGTGCAACTTAGCCTACCAAGCCTCGATGCCATACAGTGAATTGAAAAGAATTATTGCTCTAAAATGAGGCTTGGTAGGCTAATTTGCATGTGGACAAAAGAATTATAAATGTGACCGCCATTTATGAATAATGTCTATGGATAATCAAATGGCGACGAAGCTCAAGTGAAATTATTCTCAAATTTCACGAGTATACCATTTGATTAGCTGTTAATATTAAGGGCGGCAAATAAAGTTCAAAAAACGCCATTTTGTTACTGTAGGAAAACTGGCCATGGTAACATTGTAATTTCTCATTAAGTATAACGTCTGTGCCGTGCTTAGTCGCAACTTCCTTTCCATCAGCCAAGGAGAACCCGGGACAGAATTCCTGGAAACGAGGTTGTCTTGGTCATTTGCTTGCTTGAAAACTCTGGCTTTTGAAGCGGCAATTGATGAGCATGGTCCACATTTAAAAATACCATTTATTTTTGGAAGGGACTCGTTGCTTGTCTCGCAGAAATCTTTCCTCTGATTGTCAAAGTGAGTTGAATTTGAAAATAACTGATATCCGGAGAATAGCGTAGCTATAGGATGGGACCGCACGCAATCATTTTCCGCCGTCCCTTTGCGATCTGAAAACCATTCTTTTAGTCTTTCTTTAGTAGCTGTACTTTTTCCTCTGGGGAAAAGAAGACTGCATCTGAATGGAAGATTTTCGGAAGCCTGCATAAGTATTTTCTCACTTTCCTTCACTTTTCAAACAAGTTTGATCGATGTTGACCCGATAGCCTCGCTTTAATGTATACTCACAGGAAGACCGCTATTGGGGCTATTGAAATAGTTTTACAGAGACAACGTTGGTGGAAACGTTAACATCAGCTGCGCAAAAAAATATATACAGATCGCACTTTAAGGCCGAAAAGCAAAAAAAAAAAAAAAACAGGAAGCTAACAGAAAATCACTTTCGTCCTTCAGGTAAAACTATAACAGTCCCCTCTCATACATAATAATAAGGATTGACAATCAACAGTATCCGTTTATTGTTTGCGAGACTTACGGTGGACTTGTTTTGATACTGGAAGTAGAATGACAAATGTGTACTGACAAAATAATTCGTGTATCACATTTTAGTGGGTGGAACCAAAGGGTTAAAATACTGCATTTCTCTTTATTCGAGACACCTATCTTTCGTTTCTGTGCCAATAAGTAAGGTCGACGAATGTCACTGGGTTTTTTTTTTCTTTTTTTCTGTCTGTTACACAACGCTCAAAGTTGTAAGAAAGAGCGCCTCATGGTGACGAGTCTGTTTAAATTAAATCACGTATAGAGACAACATTCAACGCCCAAATCTCTGAGAGCGATAACCTTTCCTGGTTTTCTTTCTCGTTATGTCCACTGTTTACAAGGGGTATAAGTTTTCGTACTACGATATCGCACTTTTCGTACTGGGTCTTAGGTCTTAAGTAGCTATCGCAGCAACCGTAAAAATTTCACCCAATTCTTAGCCATTGCGAATCTGTACACTATTCCACATTCACGACTTGGCTCATAGCGCCCTTTGATTTGATACAATGCCGGTTGTCTCTTCAAGATGCATTTTCACAATATCCATCCTTTTTGCAAGGTTGATGTAAAGTATAAACTTGAATAATGCAAAAATCTATCATATGTGAAAACTGATACTTCTTATTTTGTTTTTTTTTTTCCCCTGCTTTTCGTTATCTGTATATCCGTGACTTATAAAAAAACGAAAGGCAAACATGTGCCGTCTCTCACAGTCGGCGTTAAAACCTATTGCCCCTCCCCTCTGCTATTCCATGGCAGGGTTACCCCCTCCCCAACATCACCAGAATTATTTAGCCATCACCCATTTCAAAATGTAAACGTGGGTGAATTCAAACACTGTAGGGCGAAGTTTCTCATTTAAGAGAACAAAGTACTCGAGCCAGTAATTCTCGAATTTGAGGTCCGTCGTGCTTTCTACGTCACTGTTCTTCCTTTGATGGAGTTCGTTAAAGAAACTAATTTTTGATGTATCGTCGTTGTGTTGTAGATATTAACGAATGTTTGAGAAACGCTCATAAATGTGATGTCAACGCGTTCTGTGTAAACAATTTTGGTTCGTATGCCTGCAAGTGTAAAACAGGGTTTGCAAAGAATTCGCATGGCATTTGTGAAGGTAAGCGCAGCGATTGATTGAGGCCTTGCCTTGTTTTAATTTACTGCAGCCTGTAGTTACGGACCAAGGAATTATCAGAAGCCTGTCTGAAACTTTCAGGTATCACCATCTATAAAAAGAGATCATCTCTCGGTGACTCACTCACCAACCAGCTCGCTTATTCAATCTCAAAATCAGCATCGTATGTGGGGAGAGGGATGGGGGACTGTGACGTCTTGGTGTATGTGTACAATAGGGAATTGTTGAACCTGTCTTAACACTATTAAGGAATGTTATAGCTTTAACTAGTGCGTCCAATAAAATGGGAAGCTTCATCCTTATGACAAGGCCGAAACCGGCCAGACTTGGTATTTTACTCTGTCTAACGCCAGACGATTTTACACGTCAATGGAGAACCTCTGGGCGTCAATGGGTTAAGTAGTGATTTTGAGAGGCATGCAGCGGGCCTGGTGGGAAGGGTTGCTTGCCATTGATCGGCCGGAGTTCAAAACCGTTCTCACCACTCGTTAAGATTGGGTTAGTGACTAGTTGAACACCTCGGCCGCACTTGTAAGTACCTAGGAGCTGATTTGCCTCCGACCAGTTGGGATTCCTCGTTGTACCTGTTTCAGTGATTACGTTTCATTTTCCCCGAAAAGCCCTATTTTGGGAGTGGTCAAAAGAGTATACGTATGCACGTGGCAGAGCCATCAAATGTATGTACTGAACAAAGCTATTAAATGTAGAAGATAAGATCTAAAGACATTTTAAGAAGAATCGATGCTGCTCTCCTCTTAGTTTTGAAGCCTTTAATTAAATTTGAATCAACCATGGAGTTACAAAAAATTGATTACATTTTAAACAGCAGACTTATACGTGTGTTGTTGGAACAGACCACGGTTGGAAACAATTGCGGAACAAGCCCTTTCTTTTCCCTTTGTTTTGCAGAAGTGTGTTATGGTGGTTGTCCAGAGAATTCAGAATGCAGAAATGGAAGATGTCATTGTTTGCCAGGTTACGCCATTGGACCTTACAGGGGATGTTACGAACAAGGTAAGCTGTACACCCTTTTTTCTTGTGTAAACAGAAGCGGAAAACAAACAGACAAGAAATCAAAAGCAACTGTGTCATGAAGTGTAACATTAGTCTCCGATAGAAGGAGCGCGAGCGCCATGATTGCCTCATTTCAGTGAGTGATCGCTTTGAATTCTTTGAATTCTTTGATGGTGTAACCCCCTCAAATTTACAAAGAAAAACGAAGAAGTGGTAAGTTTACTAACCTCGCTATCTCAATGAAAAATGAGTGTAAAATACAATCATTAGATCACCGCAAACTCGAAGTTTCAATCCACTTTCGGTCCTCGAATTCTTGTTTTCTTTTTACCAGTAAGGTCACCGTAAGTATAAAAAATGTCGCACTCTGTCGCTACTAAATAATTACTGGCGCGATGGACTTCCACTTTAAAATGGTTGAAAACTGCATTTTTTTAACCAAATTTTCTTTGACTTACATTTAAAACTGCGCGTGCGCATGATTGGATCCAGCAAAAGCCTGAAGCCGGCGGTTATTCTCTGTGTTGATGGAAACCATCGCCGTTTTTTTTTGGAATGCAAATGTACGGCTTAGGAGCTTGGTTTGAAAGAGGCACTATGGGTCAGTTACATTCAACTTTCATTTTTTTATGAGTTCCTTAAAAATCCATCACTAAAACCTACGTTATACAGGACATTTACGTTTCCTTTTTTTTTTTTTTTCTGACAGAGTTGTTATTCATCGAGGAGAATTCAGGGATGGCTCTCCATCCATGCGTTATTCTACCCCTGACTGGGCTATTAACATCTTTTACTTCGCTGTGAAGACCTCCTTCATCTCTTACGTTAACTGACGGATATTTTTAGGATTTTTTGTGGTGTTATGACTAATAATACTATTTGAAAGTATTTTTCTTCTCCTTTCAAGTAAAGCGCTAGCCAGCAGCGGGATTGGAATGGCTGATAAATTAAAAAAGCTACTTTTCTGTAGACAAATATCAAATATTCCTGTATTCTCGAATTCGTTTTTCCAACGGTGAAACATTCATTTTAATGTGAAAATGTAAATCTGTATTATATTAATTCGAGTTGAAACTATAGATTTTAATATTGTATTTCATTCCAGATAATCACTTGATTGGCCACTAATAAAATCGACTTATACTTCGTTTCCGTTAAATTTATGCAGCTTTCCAGTAAACTTGCTATCCATTTTTTAGATGATATGGTCTATGGTCTAGTTGTCTATTGTCTTTTTAAATATTATTCACGGCTCGTGTGGGGCGTATTGGGTGAAGCAACTGCCCAAGCCTGGGCCTCTGGTACCTAAAATTTTCTGATCTGCGCCATTTGCAAGACCATTCACAGGAAAACCAATGCAAATGCAATTCCGTTATTATAATTTCGCAATCTTGCCATTCTGGATTTGGGCTGGGCAGTCAGGCGGCAAAGAGCTTAGGATAGGGCTTGCCACAAGTTGCTCGGCAACTTTTTGGCAACATTTCGTATTCCGAGCAACTTTTTTTTTGTTTCGAGCAACGTTTTGTATTTTGAGCAATTTCTAGTTTTCTCGATATCGGAGCAGCTTAGTGTTTACAATGTTTTCGTAGACAATTTGTGAATTTCCTGTGGAAAAGGAGAAGTCCTCCCCTCCTGGGGCAGATCATGGGCCCGAACGATGCATGCAGCCGGACTGCTAGGTCAGCGGTTTATTAAAGAAAATGCAAAGTGGCGGACGAAGATTCACACTCTACCGATTCGGGTGTTTCAGGTGACGAAGGTCATTCAGATCCTTTGAGGGTAGCCGCAGAAGCAGGGGCAAGACTGAGTACTCCAGCCAATGCGACGATTTCAAGAGAGTGCAAAGTGCTAACTGAAAAAAAAAAAAAAGCGAAATGTTCGCGGCATAGCCGATCCCAATGTGAGTGCTTGGGATAGATTAAATCAGTTCAAAGGAGAGCATCTTACTGTAGTGTAGGGTAAACTCGGATGTGACGCATTCAAGGAAACTGTCTAAAAGAAAGTTCTGTTATGAGGCACGTTGCATCCCAGAAACATATTAAATCAAAGACAGTTATTGCGAAAAGCAAGAAAAAAGACCAGAGTATTGTACACCTGATGAAAAGAAACGACGAACAAATGAGTCCAAAAGGATCAACATCCCAAGACATGCGACTGTATCGATTAGAGAGTTTTTGCCGACTGCAGGTATGTTCACACAACACAGGCAGGTGATACACGTCAAAATGAATGAAGATAATGTTTGGGAGTTGTTTAAGCAACCAACCGCAAATCGTTCTATTAAGCTCATGTCATTTGTGAAGGGTTCTTATAGAGGACAGGGCACAGTTAGAGCAAAGTTAGAGCGCCAGAGATGGTTAATACACCGTCCTAATTAGTTGGAATGGATAAAAAAAAGTTGTTGCGATCAGAAACCCATGACTAGGAGTGAACAACTCCCATACTAAACCTATGTCAGGGCATACTTTTACAGAGCGATCTATTTCAGACTACCTTTTCTGCAAAAAGGCAAAGGCAGTTCCTGTTACATGACGATATGACGTCAAGTTAGTTTTTTTGTGATTGGTCATCGGGCTCCTGCGGGAGTCTCATTCGCGAAAAATTCAATCTAATCGCCGTGACAAGAATATCGGGCTGTTGTTCGTCCCCAGTCATATGCTCCGGCTGCGATCTCATTTAAAGCCTTAAAAAATTTAAGGGATGGCAAAATTTGGCCTTCGCTGATAATATGTGAAGAGATTAACGACTCATCGAGTCCCATGATCAATTATAAATGAAGTAATATCTGTACGCCAAAAGGAAATGAAATTAAAATTAAAGACTTCTCATATTAGCCAATAAATTCCATGTTGCCGTGCGAGTGTTCAGTAATTATAGGAATCTTTAGATCTAGGACAGCAACCGCAGCGAGAATAGACATTAATGAGCCAAACAATGGCTCTACGCACGCTTTAACATTTGTACATTTTTTCGCATCTTCTGCAACGTGAAATGACCAAATCTCAAGTTCTAGGAAAGTCGAGAGCGCACAAAAGGCAAATCTTTGATTTTCTTTCTTACTTTCAACACTGTTCCTCCCGAGTCAGTTCCTGAATAGTTTGGACAGTTTGCGAAAGTTGAACAAACTGGAATAATCACGAAACACTTTAAGAAAATTAAGCCGGCAATATTAAATAACGTTTTCGTGGCCGTCGCCGTCTTAGATCTTAAGGTCCCTCATGGATCACAGGCGACGTCAAAAAGTGACACACGAGGCGATTGCCGAGTGTCACCACGCACCGGTGGCACAGTTGGTTGAGCATCGGGCTGCCATGCGGGAGGTCGTGATTTCGACTCCGGCCGGACCAACACTCAGGGTCTTAAAATAACTGAAGAGAAAGTTAGTGCTGCCTTTATAATTACATCCGCAACTGGTTAATACTTTCGATTCTTCTCGGATAAGGGCTATAAGCCGTAGGCCCCGTCTCATAACCCCTCAATTTTCACAACTCATTGGGACGTAAAAGAACCCACACACTATTCGTAAAGAGTAGGGCATGGAGCTCCTGGTGTTGTGGTCAGGCCTCATTTCAGTCATTCATGTGCTGGGTGAGATCGCTAATCGACTGATAGCGGCTGCCAGCGGGGCCTATATATGCTAATATCCGATCTTACCCATAGATCCCTTGCTTGTAATATGTCAATAGAAAATGCGCCATATAAATTCATTACCATTACCATTGTGTCATTAAATATGTCCTCACCACATCTTTTTCTGTGATCTACTGCTGAGCAGACGAACGGCAACATAACTAATAACGAATTAAAAGTTTTTGTTGATGACGTCGTCTGTTCTCCAATAGATCATAAGTGAGAACCAATAAAAATGCGTGCATTACTGAGCTTTGATATAAACGAAGACAGTGTTTGGATGAAAAGGGAGTGTACCTTCGGAGCTCGTATACGTCCAACAGGACCTTGGCTTGTTCTTTGAAATCAGGATGAGTCTTAAAATGAAACCCACTGAGTCTTAAAATGACGAGATTGTTATGCTAATTCAATTGTTATTTTCTCGTGGAATCAATGGTTTTTTAAAAGTATCCTTGCATTTTGGTTCCAAAACTACGTATATTGCATTACATTTGGGAGCTTCCAATTAAATTGTCCCGCAAGGATTCCGCCTGGAGGCAAAATCTCGAGGAAGCATCATTGTAGTCAGCGCGTTAAGTGATATTATAGTATTACGTAACTATATAGTTTTTATAGAAATTGATTTTATCAAACGAGTTGATAAAGGTCGAATAACCACCGTGAAAGATTTGGAAAGCTGACGTTTCTAGCGTTAGCCCTTCGTCGGAGCGAATAGAGGAATTGTGGTTGTTGTAGGTTTATATGTGGTAGAATAGGATGATATGAATTTGTGAATAGATTAATGGCATGAGAGGCGTTCATTGGTTCCGTGTGGATAGAGTGTGCCCAGTTGAAAAAAATATTTTTGTTCGAAATTTTTACGGCTTTCTGTGTTTCCGTGGTGTAAGGATAGGCCGCAAATAATCACTCCCACCAGAACATGACTATTCGCTCCAACGAAGGGCTAATGCTCGAAACGTCAGCGTCAGCTTTCCAAATCTTTCACGGTGGTTATTCGACCTTTATCAACTCGACGCAGCACCACAGTTTCTTTAGAAACTAAAATTTTGTATATAGTTTTTATACCAGACAATACTCGATTTGCTAGAATTAGGCGCTAACGGCCGGAATAATGGGTAAT
>NC_090888.1:13541905-13561905 GCF_036669925.1 Montipora capricornis | reverse complement strand
ATGCTTGCTAAAATCCGTTCTGCACGTGCAGCACGACTATATGTGCTCTTTTAACCAATGGTATTACTGTTTTGTGGCGTTGTCGTAGTCGTAGCCGTCGTCGTTTCTTAAACTTTCTAGTCATCATCGTCGACGTCGACGTTAACATAACATCTTCATCATTATTGTCGTAATCATCGTCGTTTTTATTATCATCATCGTCTTCATCAATCATCATCACATCATCAGCATCGTCACCGTTAGCGCCGTCGTTGTCGTTAGCATCATCATCGTCTTCGTTGTAGTCATCACCTTGATCATCGTCGTTGATATTATCATCATCGTCAACTTCATCGCCATTACCATCAGCGTAAATATATATATATATATATATTTTTTTTTTTTTTTTTTTTTTTTTTGTTGCTGTTGCTCGTCGTCCCTTGTCTCTCTTTCCTACATTCATGATATTCGGTTAATTAATCAATGAAAAACTTCAATATTGTGACTGTCATGAACATGCAATTCTGTTTGTGTTCTAGATGAGAACGAATGCGAAACAGGAATGGCATCTTGTCAATTCCCCGCGGAATGTAAAAATACCGAGAAGTCGTACTACTGTTATTGTCCCAAGGGAACAACGAAAGTCAGTACTAAACCATTAACATGCAATGATGAGAATGAGTGTGAGAAAAACGTTTGCGGAAAGAACTTTAAGTGTAGAAATACGATTGGAAGTTACAAGTGTCAATGCGGAGAGGGATTTCAGAATGACAGCCCCGACAGCTGCACCGATATAGATGAATGTGCTGATCCGGTAACATTCTTAACATTGTCACATATTTCATTCTCGCGTTTCATTTTACAATTCAATGTAAAAGGTAAAGTCTGCTACGAGCCTAGTGGCCCATCAGGCCGGCGCTTATCTCTGGTAACTTTGCACGAAGCCACTAGGAGTATTTCTACTCCCCCCTGGATGGGATGCTAGTCCATCGCAGGGTTGCCCCCGGCATTAAATTTCCTGTTACACATTTAACTGAAGCGCCTGGGTGAAGAGACGCACTGTGAGAGTGCAGAGTCCAGTGCCATTGTCAATTATTTCATTCTTGCATTTCATTTCACAATTGATAATTATTTTTTAATTTTTCGGCGACTTACAGACAGAGAAAAAAACAGACAGAAAAACGGCATTTTTTAAAAATACATATAACAGTAATATTTTACGCCTTTCTACAATATAATCTGACTTTAATTTTTCGCAACGTAGAACAACCCTTCTCATCACTCGCCGACGGTTACACACTAAAGTAAAAGTACAACAGAATAAGCTATTTAAACTTAAATTTGAAACGAAATTTGTCAGTGTGTCAGTGTGCATACATTAATATGCACATGGTGTCAGTATGCATACATTAAAATTCAAATTAGCAACCGTCAATTTTTTTTTTTTTTTTTTTTTTTCACAATAACAACACTGATGACCAGCTCTTGCCCACTTTTCTCTTGTCCCCAGTGGTTGCAATTTCCCAACTCGGTAGATGAAAAAATCGCTGATCAAAATAGATGCGTTCTAGCCAATGAAGTTTTGCTCTCTCTGCAAAGCACAGGCCCGTTCCCGTTTACAAAATTACCATCTACTTGTTTGATCATGCTGATTGTCAAGATAACTAAAAGAAAAGTTACTGTGAAATTTCTCGACATAAAACGTGTCCGTTTTCAAGAAAGACTGAGAATTTTGATAACCGAGGAAGGCTCCTTGAGGCTTTGTCGACTCCTCCAAGACCCCTCGGGAGACATCGATGTGCCACTGAACCACGTAACGTTTAGTTGTGGTCAACAAAGCATTTTTTTTAGTGACGTTTAACAATTTTTGCTTTCAACATTCCAGAAAAACTGCAAAAATTACCCAAACACGAGTTGCCAAAATAAACCTGGATCGTTTATATGCTATTGCAAGCAAGGATATCTTGATGCTCAACATTCGTATAAGGATTGCAAGGATGTGGATGAATGCAGTATAAAGACTCATCACTGTAGTTCATATGCAGATTGCGAAAACTCAGTAGGCTCTTACACCTGTACATGCAAAAAAGGTTTTAGTGGTAATGGCCGAGACTGCCAAGAAATACTGGAGTGCAGTGATCCATCGGTAGGTTTTAGTCACATTCAGCAACTTCTTAAGACTTAGATCATCGCAGCTATCGAAGTTACGAAAGCAGTAGCGAAAGAGAAGCCGGAAATGGAACTCGTGATTTCTGTGATACTTGTGCAGTGCTCTTATAGCTTTCAACTTAACTGGCTCGTTCTTTCGTTACTACTTAAGAAACGCTTATACTTGGAATGATATAAGATTATTTTTTTTCTTTCCACGGTTCAAATAAATGTTTTCCATATGATTAATTTGAATTCTCTTTGACTTCAGTAACTGTCTTATGTTGAAGTACGCCTTATAGAGGGAAGATAGAAGTAATCGTCCCATTTAAATAGGCAATTTAACCCTTTCACCCATGAACCGGCCTTACTTAGTATTTTACTCTGTCTAACGCCAGAGGATTTTACTCGTCAGAGGGGAACCACTTGGGAGTCAATTGACAATTGCTTCAATTGCCATAAGCTGAAGACCGCGAATCCAAAAAAAAATTGGCTTTTCACTTTCCCAAGTCCAAGACAAAAATAATTACCTGAAGTTATTACATACAGACGTAAGGCAATGTCCGCAAAGGATCCCTCAGAGAAAGCCTCTTTGTTTAATGAGTTTTGTAGCACTGTTTTTCCTTCAAAAACCTCCGACTCTGTGGGACTGCATAGTGACGTAGTATATCCTGAACAGCTGATGGAAATTTCAGCATCTCACAATGAAGTTAAGGATATTCTCAGTAAGCTGGATGTCAACAAGGCTACTGGAGTGGATGGTATTCCAGCAAGGATTCTTAGGGAGTGTGCAGAGGGGTTATCTTATCCATTAAATTTATTACATGTATTTAACCTGTCTTTTGGATCTAGCAGAGTTCCCTCTTTGTGCGAAAAAGACCAATATCACTCCAGTGTTTAAATCTGATGCAAAGGATGTGGTTGAGAATTATGGATCCGTCTCTCTGTTATCCATCCCAAATAAATGTCAAGAGAAGATTGTACATAATGCCACATAAACTATTCTCATGTGTCATGTGCCTCCCTATCTATCACACTGGCAACATGGATTTGTGAGAGGTCGTTCATGTGTAACCCAGCTTGTTTTATCACATCATCACTGGTTTAAGGCCTTGGATGATGGATTACAGGTAGATTATGTGTTCTCAGATTTTGCTAAGGCTTTCGAAAGAGTTTCGTATGACACACTTTTGCAGAAACTGTGTAATTTCGACATCTCTGGAACTCTGTTGAATTGGTGTAAAGATTACTTAACCAATGAAGATCAGAGGGTGGTCATATATGGAAAAAGCTCAACCTGGTCTGCATTGTATTCCATTTGGAGTACCTCAGAGTTTATTGCTTGGGCCACTTTTCTTTTTTTTCTTTGTGATATACCCCGTAGAAGTCCTGATTTTTTCAGGCTTCTTTACGCAATTGCAAAAATTGCGTTCATAACTGCGAGAATCAGGGCTTTATTTGATTTCATATCCGCAGTTCATATATGATCCACTTCATATATCATTTCATCATTGAATCATTCCTCACGGGACCATTAGAACCCACAAATAACCAGCTCCCAACGTCAGTGGCTTCATAGCTCAGTTGGTTAGAGCGTCGCACCGGTATCGCGAGGTCACGGGTTCAAATCCCGTTGAAGTCCCGAAATTTTCAGGCTTCTTTACGCAATTGCAAAAATTTCGTTCATAACTGTGAGGATCACAGCTTCACTTGAAGGAAATGTAAGGATGTGAAGGATATCACTACCCTGAGAACATTGTTCTGCTGAGTGTGCATTGGTAAGATCCCAACTTGAGTATTGTACTGTCGTATGGTCACCTCAAACTGCTAGGAATATCAACAAGTTAGAAAAATTCGGAGGAGAGCCACTAAGTTTATTCTGAGGACAGATGAGGACTAGGCTACGCGCAGAAAACAATTGAAATTGATGTCTTTGGAGGACAGACGCTTTTTGCTGGATGTTTTATTCCTGTATAAAGTTCTTAACGGGGATATAAGTATAGACATATCCACATATATTCAATTTTATATTGATTCTGATAGGTACCACCTTAGGGGAAGGGATGAACTTCCACTGATTCAAGAAGAACTTTGCCAGAACTACTACTTTTTAAAAGCAGTTTCTTTAATAGAATCGTGGACATGTGGCATGTATAACCACAGACAGATTTTTTTTTAGATGGTCTGCCTTTGCATGATGATGTTGTTTATAGTTAGTGAACTATAATAAATAAAACACATGTCATTAAACCCAACAAATTAGCTCCTACTGCCAAGCGGATGACGTCATAACGCTGCTACAGTAGAGCGTTGCACCGGCGTCGCCGCACAGAGGCGATAGTCACTACTGTCTTTCGGCTACAAGGCTTCCCTTTTCGCTGCCGTGGTCGTGTCATCAGCCGAATTTTTTTTTTTAACGTGGTGTATTACAATTGAATAGTAACTTCTTACTAACCGAGCGCGACGGCCGTACCGCGGAATATTGGCCCGAGGTCGTGGCAGTACGGACCGAGCGCAGCGAAGTCCGTACAAAAACGACCGAGGGCCAATATTCCCCAGTACGGCTCGAGCTAGTTTATGGCTTTTTAATTACCTTTTGCTTTGTTTTTTGCAAGCCCGTAATCGGCCCGTTGGCATTACGGGAGAATAATGCCCTACAATCCAGTCACAATTAATCGGAGCACGCGTTATATCGGCAACAAACACAAGCCATATAATAAATTGACTTATTTCTCCCACTCCGGGTATTTCCCGGATCCTTTTACCAGCTATCTCGTTTTTTTTATGTATTGTACTTCTAATTTAAAACATAAAATCCTGTAAGAAAATTATTCTGGTTAAAAAATTGCCTTTTATTAAAGCCCGGCATCTTTATCCGATGCACGTGTCAAGATTGTTCCTCTTGTAATTGGATTGTTGCAGATCCGAAATAAGTGCCATTCATTACTCGGTCAGTGCGTGGACTTTATTGGTGGCTACAAATGCGAGTGCAAGGAGGGTTATGTAGGAGATGGGATAAAAAACTGTACGCTTGCCGATGAATGTGAGCTTGGTATTCACAAATGCCACAAATGGGCCACTTGCATAAACACTGAGAAAAGCTACGATTGCGGCTGCAACAATGGCTTTGTAGGGGATGGATTTTCCTGTGAGGACGTAGACGAATGCACCAACAACCAGAACGATTGCGGTTTTAAAAAAGATGGCATCGAGTGCATTAACACAAATGGATCGTTTAAATGTGTTTGCCGAAAAGGTTTCACAGGGGATGGCAATACCTGTGCAAATATTGACGAGTGCAAGGCCGGAGCGCACAACTGTGCCAAACATGCCATCTGTACTGATAACCGTGGAAGTTTTTCCTGCTCATGCAAACCTGGCTTCTTTGGAAAACCGAACAAAAAATGCACTGGTGAGTATTGACGCCGCGAACAGACGCTTTGTTGCTATTATAAGCAATGTCCGCGTTCGCTTTGCTCTTGAATGGAGAGGGTTGAACTCAAATAGCGCCAAGTAATGTCAATGATGAGCTGGGTCGCAGGCTATCAGTATCATTGCTAGCTTCTCCATTCAAACGCAAGAGCTTTATTTATTTGTAGATCTTCGACTTAAGATAAAAAATTCGCTGGAAGAAAAATCCTTGTTTAGGTTCCCTTAAAGATTGCCTTTGCGGACTCCAGATTTGTGAGATAGCTGATTATGTTTTGCAATTTATATATTCAGTGATAATATCATATTTTAAGAGCTTTTGATTGGAAAATGACGACCGAAGGCTAATACGGCCACTCAATATTTGAAAACAAAAAAGACTCCCGCAATTACTTAGAAAGCAGTGACGCCATTCTTCTCTCCAAGCTCACAGCAATCAGTCATTCCTCAGTTCAATTCCAATATAATATAATTCAACCCCCCCCCCCCCCTCCTGACCACAACGCTACGCCACGCCTTGCTTCCTCCGTCACCTAATGGGTTCCTTTATGTACTGTATATATTCTTTGTGTTTTTATAGCTAAGACTAAATGCATGAAAGAAAAGCCAGATTGTGATTACTCAAGGGCAAAATGTAGCACAACAAAGAATGCCGACGGAAAAGAGTCGTACGCTTGCCTCTGCATAGCTGGTTATACCGGTAATTCCACCAACTGCATTGGTAAGGAACCTTTTAACTTTCAGAAAGTAAATTATATATATAAATATGTATATATAGTCAGTTAATTAAATCCCTTGAGCCAACAACGCATCACCCCCAGGAGGATCGCAAATGGATTCACAGTCCAAGTTGAGGAGAAATTGAGAGAACGTTATGGGAAACTCAATACTGGACAACTTCTGGGGAAAACTGTAATTGCCCTGAGCGGGATTTGAACCCAGGTCCCCCTGATCACTAGTCGGGGGTGATGACCACTACGCAAATATATATACTGAAAATACACACATCTTGCTCCATTTTGAAATAATTGGTAGGCGCCGAATTTTTCGCGGGTTGCTTTTAATAATATAACGATAATATTATAAGAGACATCGAGCACCGGTGGCTAAGTTGGTTGAGCGTCGTGTTGTCATGCGGGAGGTCGTGAGTTCGACTCCGGCAGGACCAACACTCAGGGTCTTAAAATAAGTGAGGAGAATGTGCTGCATTTGTAATTACATCTGCAAATGGTTAGAATTTCAAGTCTTCTCGGATATGGACTGTAAACCGGAGGTCCCGTCTCATAACCCTTGTTACTGGGTTGCTAGTATGGCAATCCCAGTCGGAAAGTGGGTGGGATTTGTTTGTCGGTAAAAGTCTTGCCTGTCACTCCCCTGGTAAGTGGTGTCTTTGTGCATAGAGCATTCTGTGCGTTTTTTCTTAGGATCGAGAGGGTAGTGGGAAATGTGTATATTTCTCTGGTGGACACAGGGGAATCAATAGCTTTGCCTGCAATGGCGTCGAAAGTCATGTAGCGCGAATGGCGTTTTAGTGGATCCTTAAACAAAATATACCCTTATGGAGCTCAATAATGGAAAGTCAGTTGGATAAACTAGGCAGGCGGTGAAAAACCAACACCTGAAATCTCAAAAGCGACGAGTAATGGACTTCGACAACAATCTATCGCCCGTCTAGCCGAAATCAAAGTGAGCTGTATTTCTAAAACAATATTTAACCAAGTGTGCTGTTATGTAGAACACTGAAACCAAATGGAAAATTCTCCGGTAACTTATGGGTTCAACAAAGACAGAGAACGAATCGAACACCTTAAGTGGATCTGTGATCAACTCTGCACAGTCTTTACGTAAAAAAAAAATGGAAATGTGACAGCCAAGAATTATTTGAAAGAAAGCTTGTCGTGTATTTTGTGCTTCATTATTCAAGGAAAAGGTTCTTCGTGTAAACGTTTTGATCCTGAAATTTAGTTTGTTGCAATATTGCGCATATTGAGGTTCTTCTCTTCACGCTCGTAATGAAATAGAGGGGGTTTTTGCCTCTAATAGCAAATATGTTGTTTGTTTCAAAAAATTGTTCGCTGGAAAAGGTGGCCTTTATGAATTCATCATGTTTTATGATATGCGAGCTTAACTGGGTAGTTTTTATGGCGATAGTAAAGCATTTTCTTGTCAAAATGAGGTTAGCGTCTTTCTGGTGTGTTAACTTATTAAAAAATCGTGAGTTTGTATTTGCCGTCTGCAGCGTAATCTTGATTTCCACTCTCAAAATTATAAAGCAAAGTAAAGCAACCATATTTAACGTCGATAACTCGTAACAGTAATTCAACTGACAAGCCTGAGGTCGACGCTGCGCTGATTTTACTCCCCCCTCTCCATCAGTGCTCCGTTTGACGGGTATTTAAAGCTACTTAAGCTACACAGAACGGAAAGAAGTGGAAACAAGGATGTTAGATCCGGGAATCGAACTCAGAACCTCTTGCACCAAGGCCACGCACTAACCGACTATGCCATCCTCGCTCCTTCATTACCTCCGGAACCTACTTTTTGCGTAGAATAAGCTTTTGGAATGATGTTATTGTTTTGCATAAAGCAAGCTAACAAAATCTGTACCTTGCTAAGTTCGCATTTGTTAGCGTTAATAGTATTTCGGTCCGATGCTCCTGTTTTATGAGGGTATATTGTTTTGGTCTCCTATTCATTTACTAAGCCCGCCGGACAGGGGGATTAACTTCAGTGAACTATGGTATTACAAAGCTGTCAGATGTTCAGAGGGCACGCTTAAACTTGTGGTGAAAAGAAATTGTGAGGGAACTTGAAAATTATCAACATGTCAGCCCAGAAGCCAATGTTTCTCGCTTCTCTTTTATTTATTCTTCTTCAGAGACTGTAATTCTGTAGCTCAATACCACAAAATTCAGTGCATTCTGATTTTCTGTAAAACGTACCACAGGCAACCCAGTGTATGCTTCACGGAAGCATCTCGTTGGAAATTAAATAGTATGGGACGTTAAAGAACCCACTCACTATTCGATAAGAGTAGGGGACGTAGCCCCCGGTGTTGTGGTCTGACCTTATCTGGACGGGGCATCTTTCACTTCCCAAAATAAATTGTAAACTGTGTAATAAGCAGTCTGGCTAATATCCCCTAAAAAACATTATACATTAGTCCTGAAGAGCCCCGAGGGGAGAGACTAATCAATAGCTTCACTCACTCACTCACTCACTCACTCACTCACTCTCTCACTCACTCACTCAGAGATTTATTACTACACTACAAAGTATGTTTTGCGTTTATTTCGTATCCGAAAAAAGTGAATTTCAAAAACGCTTCTTTGGGCTTTCAAATTTCACGGGGGCCGCCATCTTGAATATTTGTGACGTGTCGTGGTTGCCCTTTGTTCTGAGACACGTCACAATTATTCAAGATGGTGGCCCCCTGGAAATTTGAAAGCCAAAACAAGCGTTTTAAAACACATTTTTTCGGATACAAACGCTTTCAGTGGAAAAAGTTGGAACACTTTTAATTGTAAACATTATGTTCTGTGATTTAAAGCTATTTTGTTGTTTTAGTAGAGGTTCCCTTTAAAGGAAAAGCTGTTAAATGAAGGACTTTTTTCACGTTTTAGATTTTGATGAATGTTCGACAGACAGTAGCAATAACTGCTCCAAAGATGCCGAATGTATCAACAATCCTGGTTCGTATGAATGTGGTTGCAAAGATGGTTTCAGTGGAGACGGATTTACATGTAAAGGTGGTATGGCTGCCACGAAGCAGTTCTATAATAAGCGTTATATGTTGCCAGCCAGCTCTCTATGCTCCAACACCTTTTTCTTTGGATGTTCACGAGTGCTTTATTCTGTGTTCATGAATGTCGTTACATGCGAACGAGGTTTACTTGATTCCATCAGCTGATTAGATTTCTTGTTTGTTAAGTGCATATAAATTTACGTCCTTAAAATATTAATTAGAATGGTCTTCATTCGTCGGGGTTACACAATCATCGTAAGTTTTGCAAGCGTTAATGATCATGAACTGCAGTTCCATTAAATAGGCCTTTTGCAACAATTTGTCTCGTGACCTTTTTGTCATAAACACGATGATTCTGCTGGTTTCGTGAAATTATATGGCCAGAAAAAAAAAGAACAGCTCAAAATATGCTACCATGCCGATTTTCATAAGTATATCGTTTAAACTGATGATGTTACAGTTGAAAGAATTTATAAGGATTTGTGTGGGAAAAGGATGCTGTGCCACTCAGTCACGCGTCAATGATTTTCATACAAATCCTTGTATGTCTAAAGATTTCCACCCTCGCAAATTAATTCTCGCTTACTTGACTCATGGTAAAATTATGAATCTGGGCTCTTTGTGGAGTGTAATTATCAAAAATTACACTGGACTGGAGTGCAAGAGCTTTTCGTTGGAAAAGAAACGTGTGGAATTTTCAAGTGTTTAAAGTGGTACTACGACTGAAAAAAAAACAATTCTCTTTTTTCTTTGGATTTCAAAACTATGTTAACTAAACACTAACTTACGCACGTTTTAAGCTCTGATTTTGAAAAGACACCTGTTTATTTTAACTGGAATTTTCTTATTTATTGGTCCGCCATTACTAATTTTAAAATCTTGAGAGAGCTGGGTCAAGGAGAAAATGACGTCAAAGACTCACTAGTTTAAGAATGCAATTCGTGTGTACGCTACTGAATTAATATGCAGCTCGGGAGTTTCGGGCTTTCAGACTTTTAAACCTATGTTTTGCATATATAATAAATTGCGTTTACACGCTGAAATTTTAAGCGAGTGAGTAAATGACGTTATTTTCTCTAGATCCAACCCTCTGAGGTCCAATCGGTCAGTTTTGAACGTGAGCAATGGCGGACCGTCCAATACTTACACTCAAAATAAACAGCCTTTGGATAAAACTCAAAGCTCAAAATTTTGCAAGTAAGGTGTTAAGCGAACACGCTTTCAAAATCTGAAGGAAAAAAGGAAATGATTTTTTGATCATAGTACCACTTTAAACGCTTATAAAATCTCTATCTTAAGTAGTATTTCCCTGAAAATTTTTATTCTGGTCGCGCCAAAAATGATTTTTCCATTTCTGGAATTTATAAAGTCCGAGCTTCAAGTTCACCAGTTATCAGTCATGTGACCAGTTTGTTGTAAATGGCCTACTGAGCTGCTTTACGATTTCATTCTGAACAAGAGAGGATTCCCTCTTGTTCTGGATGATTTTCCTTTTACGACCAAACTTTGTTTAAACACTTTATCAGTTATATTAAGTTCAGTCAAAAAGGCACCCCAAAAAAATTTTTTGTAAAAACCAGCAAAAGGAGAATTGAGAGATCCGGGTCCAATTATTCAGACGCATTCAATTATCAATTTTCCTTTGTTACTGCATTTTTCGTAATTCTGCAGAATTCATCTTCATTTGCCAACGGCCAAACTGCGTTTTGGCTTCCATCGACCAACCGCAGATGACGAAATCAATTGATGCGTGACATAATCCACCAATGAGCATCTTCCCACATTTATACATTCGAACTCGATACCGATTGAAAGCGATGGAATCTGTACGAATCTGAAGAATTTCTAAAAACATATCATAATGGTATTCGAGCTGTGAACTAAACGAAAACTCCAATTTACCGTTTCCGGAGGTGAAGTCGATCTCTCCGGCTATGTTCGGAAATTTGATTGATCGGAAGTCAAAACGCAGTTTGGCGCTTAGCCCTTGAAGGTGAGATTCCTCAGAATTATGAAATATCGCAGTAACATCGTTGGAAGAAGAGACTGAATTAATGTTAAAGGTATCGTCCTTGAATCGTGATCCAGTACCAATATTAGGGTAGATCGATATCATTCAAGACAAGGACGAGCGCAGTTTCTGCAAGATACCTTTTCAGTTCCAATTTGACTCACAGATCTTTCTCATTTTAATTAAGACATAGATGAATGCGCTAAAAAAACAATTTGTCCCGCAAACGCCATCTGCAGTAACTTCAAAGGATCATTCGGCTGCCGATGCAAAAATGGGTTTGATGGAAAAGATCCGTTCAAGAATTGCTCAGGTAAGTGCGGGAGTGCAAAAACACAAAATACTAACAAATTGTGAAACTGCTTCAGTTCACTTAGGTATTTTTTTTCGCGGGAAAGACCACCCAATGTTTTTAATTTCTTTCTTGAAAGCCCGAATCCTTTTGGGCTCTTATCGAGTGAGGCAATCCTTATATAGCTTAAAGCCATAATAAAACTTCTTTTTCAGAAACGAAGAAAAAAATAATCAGTATCTTTTTTATCCCGAGGGGTTCTCTGGGCTTTATTGCCTACGCTTGTCATGTTCAAGAACGCCGTTACATAGGCAGAAATAATAGAGATTTACCCAAAACAAACTCTTACTAATCGAGCAACGTCCCACACCTCATCTTAAGCATAGGGTCTGCGTGCTAGTAGAGTTCTAAACAGCCATAGTTTTAATTGTAGTTTGCCACCCTATCGTTAAGTGATGGTTCGCCGAAACATCCATCAGTGACGGTTAAAGCTTCTTACACACCCTATTACTTATCATTTTATTTGATTGCATTTGTTCAAGACGTGGATGAGTGTCTACTCGGGGCATGTGGATACACTGGACAGACATGTGTAAATTCAGTTGGATCCTTTGAGTGCAAATGTAGTCCAGGTTTCAATCAGGTTGGCTATGGATTTGGTGAAGATATGTGCCAAGGTAACGAGCTCATAATAAAGAACAGTGTAACTTTATTTACTCTCTTGCCTTATCTTCACCTGTGATGAATTTGCCACCCATTCAGTTTATAATATATGCTAGAGTGTCGAGAAAAAGATTGATATGAAAAATACATCTGTGGTCAAGTGTGACCACACTTGACCACAGGTGTGTTTGTGGAACTAGCTTCAAGATTTGCGCAACTGCCTTTAAGACTTTGAATTCCCTCTTAATGTCGTTATTTTCAGATATCAATGAATGCAAAACATTAGAAAAACCCTGCGGCTCTTACAACTATCACAAATGCGTGAACAAGGATGGGGATTACACATGCTATTGTGAATACGGATTTGAGTTTAACAAGGAAAAAAAAACCTGTGAAGGTAATCTAACGTCTAGTGTGATAGTGAGAACAATTGTCGCTAACTAGGAATCCACTGTGCTGGGCTGACGAGTACGCGCAAAAGACACCTCCGCAATGGGTCGAAACTCACTGTGTTGAGCATGCGCGTTGGTTACTTAGCGACTGGATACTCATATGACACTTCATGTTGCGTGGGTTCACTTAAGGACGGTGCCTACTAATTCAAAGGTATTTCTGCGCGGTTTACTGACTATGCGAGAAAAGCAGATCTTAACAAGTGTTATTGAAATCCAAAAAGAAAATTGGGGGTAACCACGCATTTTTGAAAGATAATTAATCAACAATATTTGTGAAAAGCTTTAAAATACAAAGCATTGTATGGCGTTCTTTTCCAAATTCAAGCGTAATTATCTCTGAAAAATGCGTAGTTACTCCAAATTTTCTTTTTGGATACCAAGAACACTTGCTAAGTTCTGCTTTCTCCACATAGTTTTGAACCGCGCAAAAATATCCCTGTATTGATAAGCTCTGCGGATAGGAAAACCGAGTATCTCGAGATGCGCAGAACGTATGCGCAATAACAATAGTAGGCACCATCCTTAACAACAGCGAAATTGCTGTAAGAGAATGCGCGGGACACAGCGGGCTTAAGTCATGGTCAGCAAACATATTATGGAGCATGCGGTTTTAAGAGTACCGTCTAAGTTTGTGGACGGCAGTTGGATTAAAGTGAGTTTCGACCAATAGCAGAGGTGTCTTTTCAGGTACTCGTCAGCCCAGCGAACGCAAAAAAGAAAAGAGGCCTGCTTGCAGGGAAACCTCTCTGATGTCAGTGAGGTGGTCACTTCATAAACCATTATAGCAGCCATTTATCTATAAAGAGTTAAAGAGCAGCAGATACATTAGCCCCAGGGCTGTTCGTTGCCATGTGTTTTCATTGGACTCAAGATCAAAGTTCTGCACTGGATCTACTTGCCAAACCCTGATCAAAATAAAGCAAAAGTTTCCGATAAATTTGTTTGGAAATCAAATGGCATGGCCGCATTTCGGTTCCGTCCAACAGGAATGTTTTCGACCACCTTTTGACTCCTTTGACTTAAATGTTCCTTAAATTTATATCTGCCAAAGTTGTGCCTCTCATTTTCTTTTGCTTACAGCAAGACCGCCTTACTAAGTATCTCAATGGAGTTAACCGTTAGCCGTGAAACGTCAAAAAAAAAAACATATTAATAGCATTAAGCTTGATTATTTTTTTAAGTGGAATAGGGAGTGTTTCGAAATATATAGACACTTTAGAGCACTCGACCACATGTTATTACCTCCTTTGCTGTACTCTCTAAGATTCCTTCCCGCTAGGCTTATCTCAGACAAGACAAAACAAATCTAAATAACCGCCCAGTTGGTGGTCTTAACGAAAATGTAAGTCGCATTGTGATGACCAATGACTTGTTCTTTTCAATAAGTGCACTAATACCCTACTAATTAACACAGAATCCCAAAAAGAAGAAAAATTGTTTCACTTTCAACGAGGGACGTTTCTATGTTTTTCATGTGAGTTAGCCGTATAAAAGCAAACGTTTTAACTATTAGCCGTCAAACCTTTTCCCCCTTTGAGACCCTCCTGACTGGCGCGAGACGTTGGCGAACGTTGGGAAAGGCAGTTCTAATTAGCAGCTAGGAATTCAAGAGTTTCAAATAAATTGTCGTTTTGGTTCAATAAAAGGAGCCCAGATGAGGTTTAAAAAGTTTAAATCTCTCTTTTTAATTATCTAGATAGGGCTTCTGGTACTGTTAATGGTGCATGCAATTATCACTGAGGTGCTTACCATTTTGAAGAAGACGTTTTCGCACATACAATATTAGAGACCTTTATATCGAATGACGAGTACGACTACGAGTACGATTTATCCCTTCTAAGCATGCGCGTAAGGTTTGGAGGCCGACTTTTTTCGAAGTGCTCGTGCTCCAAACGGAAAACTCGTACTCGTCCCGCTGTGCCGCTAGAAGGGGTGGCATTTTCACGCCTGGTTTGACTATAATGGGATTACATTTTCAACAGAGAGTTCCCGACAGAGTTACTAGAATGGGGTAAGAAAATTCTGTTTAGAGGGAATTTAAAATGAAAAGATTCGTGGCAAAAAATATTGTTACAGAAAACCTGCAGCGCTGTTGATTTAATATTTCCTATACTCGCATTACATTCCGTTTTGAAATTACAATTAAAAGGCTTTATGTAATTTTTATGCATAAACAGTAAGGGACTAAGATGGGGTCACTAAAATTACATTCACCCAAAAGTGTCTAAGATGGGGTCTATAATTGCCATAAAATGGACTATAAAAGGGGTGGGGTTCTGAGAGGCCATGGCACATACCCAGCGAAAATTGACGCAAGTATCCCCCGGACTGTTTGTAGATATCGATGAATGCACGTCTGAAGAGTTTCCCTGTGCTGACCAAGCGAACTGCGTTAATAACGAAGGAGACTTTGAGTGTGTCTGCCCTAGAGGATATGAAGGATATGGAAAAGACTATTGCAGTGGTAACTATATAAACTCACTTGTAACTGCTTCGCCTGTTGCCGTGTCTGCTATAATTAAGTACAAGAGTCAAAAACTGTTTATCAACTCAGTGAAGGTATTTGAGCAGACAGCAGCCTTCGCAATTCAAAGAGCACTGCTGCATGTACTAATTTAAAAAGCAGTCAGTGGGCACCTCTAGATCTGCTCCTGAACTGCTAGCCCGAGTAAATCAATCGATCAATCAATCAATCAATGAACCAATTATTCAATCAATCACCTCGTATTTAGCTAAAACAAGCTAATTAGGGACACCGAAAAAGAAGAAATTGAAATGTTTCTTTTGTTTAAAAACCGGTTTATGAGTGCAATCAATTCGTGCTCTTGAAATTATACATTTCTGCATTCCACGAGGCGAGGGTTTTGAACTCATGACTTCCTGCAAATACAAATTACAAAATGTACTAAAGGCAAGGAGTGTTTGAGACTTTCAGAGATGTAATAGTTTCTTTTTTTTTTTTTTTTTTTTTTTATTGCAGCCAATAATTCGCCTTCAATTAAGATGGAAAGAATGTGGGCGGTCCTCGTTACATTGATGACCTCATCATTGATCTCAACCTTGCTCAAGTATAACCTGTGTTAAAGAGCTCGTATTCATGATCAAGTTATCGCTCCGGAACTGTTTCTACGTGCATTTTTTGGATCTATATGGCGCTTTTTGATTTTGTGCATGTTTTTGTTTTTGGATTACTCAATAAAGTTTTGACACTCTGATGTTGTGAGGCACAAGCCGACAAGCATGTGGTCTCAGTCAACCAGCATGCACTCATATTTCGCCGTTAACGCTAATTGAACAGTGGACGAATAAATCCCTTAATAATCTTTCTTAAGCAAAACCACGCATTTTTATTTCATCTGTTTTAAGAAAATAGCATTATCCGCTGGCTACCTAGTGGATAAATCCCCATGGCCTCTAAGATGCTCCCAGCTGAGTGGTCAGTTGGCAGAGAATTGCACCGGCATTGCCGAGGTCATGGGTTCGAATTTCACTCTCGTGACCAGCAGCCATATTGGATTACTGAAACAAAAGAAAGTATTTGCATAAAAATAGAGTTCACCTCCAGGAAGATTAGTTTGGTTACACCATCATGGCCGCCATTTCTTTGTTTTGGAACACCAACAGGGCTGCTGTGATGCCATGTGAAAACACTCTATACTTAAAATGCCCAGATGATTTCGAGTTGGATTTTCGAGTTGGTCAGACCAGGTATAAAATGCAGACCAAAGGGGGGTTACGGTTTGGTGGAAAAGCCGGGGCGCGGGGTGCCGGGGTACGGGGTTCCGGGTACTGTGGAAAACGCGGGGTGACTAAATAAGCTAAATAGTGAAAATAACGTATAAGCATTCCTACCCTAAAGAAACACTTTAATAGGAACGTAATTAACTTAACTGGAACATTTGAACTGAAATATAGCAGTAACTAATTGTGCTAGTAAGTCTGTTCCAGTGGTTAAAAATACAATATATATTGAATAGGAATAGTTTGATGAGAAAATAAGCTAAAATACTTAGAGAAAATACCTAACAGTAACTAAAACAAAAATCGATCGTTTGAAAAACATGGTTGGAATAAGTTCAAAGTTGCAGGGAGAATTTTTATCCTAAAACATCGCTTCAATGGAAACTTAACTGGAACATTTGAACGGGAAACCAGCAATAACGTTTTCCAGCAGCCGTCGCCTTTGCCTTTGCCAGCCCCAGTCCCGCTTGTGCCCTGTAATGCGCGGCAATTCTACGTTCACTCCCTCCAACTGAATATCCCTATTCCCTTCTCCGACCATTGGGCTGTTTTTCAATTGTCTTTTACAGTATTGCTCAGCTCAAACAAGGACATGTTTCGAGAGCGCATTCGAGAGCGCACTGGATTTCCGTGCAGGAGGTCCCGGGTTCTAAAATGGTGACAGGATGGACTTGCTAAGGGCAACTATTCAGAAAGCCGGAAAATGTTTATTTTAACTGTCATGTCCACTGTGTACAACGGAAACAACCTTTTATGTAAGGCTAAGAATGTACGTCTTGGACTGGAGAGCGAACTAAAAATCATTGAGTCGTGGGAACCTGGGGCTGTGGAAGACTGGTCGCTAATTTCCCAATCACAGATCGCGTAATGTCAAACAAATACCGTATTTACTCGGCTAAACACCGCCCTCAATTAAACGCAACAGATGGAAGGAAAAGTAACAATAAAAGCCGCACGCATAACAATAGCCAACAATAAAAGTCATTTCGCGCGGACACCTTTAAAATATTTGCATGTCAATAGCACTGGACGAATTATGAAAATAAAAATAAAATAAAAAACGTTGGCCGACTGAATACAATTTTCATTGGAAACCTACTTACACCCGTGGAAAGCCTTTGTGAGCCTCATAAATTAAAGTCCAAAAATTCAATGCAAAAGGCTCCACGTAATCCAGACGATTAACGGAAAGTGGACTCCACTTGCCTGGACTTGATCTTTATTATATGATATCACAAAAATCTCATCCATTGATTTTTAATACAAAAATCAACTCGACTGCCTGAGATTACGTTAGATAATAACACGTTTGTTTTTGCCTTTGTAGTTATTTCAAGGTGACTGCATCAAAATTGATCAATGAACTTTCTGACGTTTATACTAATGTATGATCTTACCGTGTTTTGGGTAAAATAAGTGTTATAAATGTTATATATGTGAATCACTGCATAGCGTAACTAAATCACGTGATGATGGCGTCCATAAATCTCCAAATATTGAATAAGCATCCTTGAACTTAGATTCCTTTGTTATCTCTCTTTTGAAGTGGAGAAAATACCCTCGCTCTGACTCCGGTTGCGTATAAGGCAGTTTGGTGGTTTTATGGTGGATTCAAATGGGACACTGGATAGGAGCAAGAGAGGATGACGTAAGAAAACGGATCCCCCGTACATGGGCCTCTTCCAGTCAAAATCTAATTTTCAATACGCAGTTATTTTTAGAGAGGCGCTTCATTGGTCGGTTGTAATGACGTAATGACATTTAAAATATGTGCAGCATTGGGAAAGACAACTTAAAATAGCTTTGCAAAACTACACAAAAATATAGAAAAGAAGCTATGACGGAGAATGGGGATCCGTTCTCTTACCTCATCCTCTCTTGATAGGAGACAGCAATCAGGTCTCTCCCTCAATTGAAGGATAATTCTTAATTGTCAATTTCTTCCAAGTGAAGTATTATCGTTCATTTTGGAAAATGAAAGCTCGATAGGGATCATGGGAAATGAACGTATTTCTTTTAAAAGCCAAACCCAAGTGTCTGGACTAGCAGGACTCGAACCTGGGAACGTGTGATTAATAACCCCTTCACTTAACCACTAGACTACCTCATCAACAGTTCCTTCAAAGTGGGTGCTCCGGGTTCAAGTCCTGTCCAGGGGCTAGTTTTACTTTTTTTCTTTTTATTTGCTACCACAAGTCCTGGGACAGAGTGATCAAAATGGAGGATAATACTTCATTTTATGAAGAGATCGTGTTGGAGACAGAAAGGTTTTTTCTTTTTCAGTCCCCTCGCCCCTCCCCACCACCCCTACCTTCCAAAACTCCTCCTCCGGTCTAGCTTCAGCGCGACACTAACATGAAAAATTCTCGTTATCACGGACAGCCCCAAAAGATACCAAGCCGCCTGCGTCACAAGCTTCGACCGAGTGGATAAAGCAATGACTTAAATAGAGGGTGTAGGTTTTTCACAGAAACGATTGTAATTTCTCTTTTTTAACCGAGCTGGTCACGCTCCCAGGTCCAACCAAGGTCTCTTCCTTCGTTTCGACGACCAAGGAGCCAATAACTGGGAAACCGAGTTCAATGTTGCTTAATACGTGGCCCAAGAAATGTTAGGTTGTTTATTCTTTTGAATTTTCCAGTTCTCTTTTGAAAGAGGTTAGTTGGCTTTTTCTTCAACCATGCAAATGACAGAGTTTCTCCAATCCTGAACGCCATCGATCTCTGCTGTGTTCACATTGTAATCTGCGTCCAAGTAGAGATCACGCCTTCGGTCTCGGACCTCATCTTTGAGACACAACAACATGAAGGGGAAGCAAGCCCCTACCAGCACCACAGCGCCAGACATATAAAACGCAGGTATGTATGAATGAAAATAGTCGGCAATGAGGCCTAATCAAAAAAGTAAAGAATAATATTTCAATAATTACTGCTTCTACTCGAGACGATGTTTCAATCAAAGCGGCCAGTTTTTATTCTTGTATGCCCAATTTGTTGAAATGGGATCCATGTTATCCAGCGTATAATTCAATAGGCCATTTCCGAGTTCATGTCTGCCTCCTCTTGAAAGCGAGTTTAAGTGCGAAGTTTCGTGATCTTAATTAGTTCTACTTTAAAGTCGTACTATGATCAAAAAACGAAATCTTATATTTTTATGTTTTTCCTTTGGATTTCAAAAGTATCTTAACTAAACACCAAGTGACCCAAGTCTTAAGTCCACCGCGCACCGGTGGCTCAGTTGGTTGAGCATCGGGCTGTCATGCGGGAGGTCGCGGGTTCAAACCCCGGCCGGTCAACACTCAGGATCTTAAAATAACTGAGGAGAAAGTGCTGCCTTTGAAATTCATCTGCAAATGGTTAGACTTTCCAGTCTTCTCGGATAAGGACTATAAACCGTAGGCCCCGTCTCACAAATACCTTCTATGTTCATAAGTTTCCTGTGGGACGTTAAAGAACCCACACACTATTCGATAAGAGTAGGGGATGTATTCCCCGGTGTTGTGGCTGTCCTGTTCTCACCAGCAGAAGTGGCCGGCTT
>NC_090888.1:13531905-13534405 GCF_036669925.1 Montipora capricornis | reverse complement strand
TAGATCAGGATCTTTGAAGTAAAGATCTTCATAAAGATCTTTTCAAGATCAGTTCAAAGATCTTCACCAAGATTTTGAAATATATTGTCACCAGGATTTTTGCAAGATCCTCACATGATCCTCACGGACTCTTTGAGGATGTTTACAACTCCTAATTGCAATTGAACATCTTTAAAGAACTTTCAAAGATCTTTCAAGGATTCTTAAAAGATCCTCATCTTCAAAGATCTTTTGTAGGTCCTTGACAAGGGATCCTTGATCCTTTTAGCAAATTCTAGCAAATATTTCAGCGTGCTGCTTCGCATTGTGTCCCTGAGGAATAAACAACAGACTTCTTAAAATAGCTGTTTCGTTTTGTTTTAATAGCTTTTCCTTACATTCCCATGACTTTTGTCTCAGTAATTTTATCTTCAAAGATTTACCCAATTTACAGCCTGGTTGGAAAACAAAAAAAAAAAGGGCTGTTTCAAACTGGCAATTAATAATGGAAGCAAAAAGCACAGGTTAAATAGAAATTAAAGTACCGTCAAAAGCTCAATAGGTAACGCAATACATTCAAGCAGGTTATGTAAATGAGCATCTTCTGAAAAGGAATATTTTATGGAACGTTCCTTTGCGATTTTGATCACTTTGAATTAACTTTCCTTAACAGAAGAAGGATATACAACTACTACCGTTTTAAATGACGTAGAACGTATCAAATGTCTGGAAAAAAAAATTAAAACTGCGAAAATTGAAATGCATGAAATTTGGAGAGAGCAACTTAATTGAGCACTTGGGATGAAAGCCCGTAAAAATCCCAGCTCGAACGGAACCCATGACCGTACGGTTAGACTGCACTGTTCCGGTTAACAACTGTGCTATCAAGCCACTTGTGGGTTTGTTTGAGTTATATCCCGTAACAGGTGAGAGCAGAGAATGAATGGTTACGAATATATAATTAAAAACTTCTCATGCATGTCAAGTACAATCGTTCACCTCTTGCGGAATACAACTCGAACTCACAAGTAACCAGCTTCTAGTTTCTTAACCATAGCTCACTTGGTGGTCGCAAAGATCGTAGATTCGAATCCCTTTCAAGATTGGGTTTTCAAGATTTCTTCGCAAGTGCTTAATTAACCCTTAACTGGGATGATCTCCATCTCTTGTGTACCATCGTTTTCTCGTTTAAAATCGATTTAAAACTATACACTGTACTTGATGAATACGTCTGTAATCCCTAGTTTACCTGTTTTTTCCCTTGTTTCTTGAAAGTACTTCACAAACACTGGAAAGAAGACCCCGAAACTGAACACAAAACCCATGGCTGCGAACCAGGATAGAGCTGCTGAGAAACAAACGAACCATGACCATTTACCATCGCGAACGTGAGCCATGTCCGGCGGGCTGTTACGAAGTTTCGCTTTTTCACAAATCTGATCAATTCAGCTAAACTGCAAACTGTGAACTAGTTTGTCCACCGTCAAAATACGGGATTAAACTATGTCAAGACAAGTTTTAAGGTCGAGCAGAGTTTCGCATGATTCAGTAAATTTGGAGAATGACGCCTCCATCATCGCCATTTAAAGTCGGGTGACGGATTGCGTGACTACTCTTGTCTCGGCACAGGCGACCCAAAAACATAATTTGGGTCCATTTTCATTAGTAGGGCTAACGCTCATAGGCTTTGGTAGATTGTGCTAGCATAATTTTAAGCATTATTTTAAAAAACGAGCATTATTTTAACCATTTATTTCAGTTTAGCACTGCTAGCATAATCCGAGCTTTTATGAGTTGAAAACAAAAAAAAAAAAGAAAACCCATCAAAGTTCTAATATAATTCAGTTTGTGTTTTATTTCTGTATTGTTTTTGGAAAATGGTATGTATGTGGTAGGTATGTGCTAAGGCCCATGGTCAAATATGGTCTAGAAGACCAGGTTTCCCTGTGCATGACTCTCCTCAAGCCACCACGCTTATGGCTCGGCGGCTTGGCCCCTCAGGCCACAGATCAAATATGGCGTCGTTCTCGAGTACATCTACTTCCAGCAGTTCCAGCGACCTGCAATCTGATAACTTACCCCATTGGTCTTCTGTAGTTATGAAGGTTCTGCTGGTGCAGCCCTCGTCTGCAGCCGCTGAACGAGTATTCTCTATTCTTAACTCATCGTTTAACGATTCACAAGAGCAAGCTCTCGTGGACTATTTACAACCTTGTGTAATGCTTCAGTACAATAATTGATAACACAGAGATTAACAACATGCATAGTTGTCTTTGTACTGAACTGAGGGCTCTGCTTGGATGGCGTCTAAAACAAGTATGCGGGCTAAAACTTTCTGACCCGGATTCAAAACCCAGAAACGGTTGATTTTGATAGCATTTGTTAATCATTTGGCTTTTTGAGGTGCGCACATGCGTATTTGCGATGATGGTAAAGACTGTAAGACTGGAAGGTGGACTATATGAATGTTCAATCATTTAAGTCAGAATTGATAGAGTTAAGCTACTGGTGATCTTTATTT
>NC_090888.1:13516905-13526905 GCF_036669925.1 Montipora capricornis | reverse complement strand
TCATATATGAACTGCGGATATGAAAGTCCGGTGCGACCCACAAGTGACCAGCTCCCAACAAATCAGTGGCTTCATAGCTCAGCTGGTTAGAGTGTTGAACTGACATCGCGAGGTCACGGGTTCAAACCCCGTTTAGGCTTCTCTACGCAATTGCAAAAATTGCGCTCATAACTGCGAAGATCAGAGCTTCACTTGATTTCATACCCGCAGTTCATACATGATTCAATTCATATACCATTTCATCATTGAAACGTCGTGGGCTAAATTCCCACACTTGTCAGAGTTTTTCTGTCCTTGGGTTGGCCCATTTCCATTGGTAGGGTTAACGCTCACATGGCTCATATGGGGTACAAAACTAGCACTTCACATTACACTCTAATCAGTTAAGCCTTTCTCACAAGATCGAGTAAGTATGCGGGATGGGCTACTGTGTAATAAATGGTATGAGCTATTCTCATCCGGTTGGTCTTTAAATTCGGAAAATCGCTTACCTTTGTGCAATGATCATTCCATCCCGATTATTTGGCTAAACCCAGGGTTTAGACGTCAAAAGCCCGTGGGGAAGTGTGAAAGATCCAGCAAGGCGAATTTCTTTTCCCTAGAGAGAAGCTGAAATTGTCACCAGACTAACGGTCGTGTCCTGTTTGAATGGCGAACGGCTCTCAGACTGGAGAAAGCGGCGGGTTCTTCGTGAAACTAGCTCGTTCTCTAAGCATTGTGGATATTGCTCTGGGACTCTGGGAGTTTATGCCATATCGTTTGTTATTGATCTTTTTGTGAGAGTGGACAAAAGGCCGAATCAAGACGATTTTTGGGATTAAATCGTCCTCAATCGCAGAGTGATCAGTGGCTTGAGAGGTTCGGACTTTCCAGCCTTCTCTTCTTTTAATGAAGGATAGGAGCAAATTTCAAAACTTGCCCAGAACGCTTCAAATCGACACAACGACACAAGATGAAGTAATTAAGTAAGTTTATTTCTTGTATTTTCGTCGCTGTAAACTAGGATTAGCCGATTTTTTTTTTCTGCATGTCATGTTTCCCATGTCAACCCTATAAACCGTTATGTGTTTGGGTGGCCTGTGGTCTTGGGTGTCATCTCCGCGTTCAATCCAATGCAACATATTCGAGGAAGTATATTGAATATTTGATTGGGTAGCTAAGTTGATCAAGCGTTCTTGGTGATCAACAAATGCTGAATTTGGTGTCACCAATTTTGTGTCACAAAGACTGGATAACTGTATGTTTAAATCAATGTAAACTAAAAAACAAAATAAGGGGCCGTAGACATATTCATTTTGTCCCCGCTTAACGTCAACTGGACGTTTAGGTCAGCTCCCCCCCCCCCCCCCCCCCTTTTCCTTAACGTCCACCACTTGAAATTTTGCTGCCCTAGAATTCCCTGTCCGGTAAAACTGACTCCTTTAAGGACGTGGCGAGAACTTCATACATAAAACTCTTGTTTCTGCTACTTGTACAACTGCATTTTCCTGTTGATTCTATTTGTGTCTCCTTCTAAATACGGAATTGCCATCCCCCATGTTGTTTGATTTACGAGAGGCGCTAAACGCGCGGGATACCTGATCTACAAAGAACCAATATCTAAGTATGAAGAGTTTATCGCACGTTTTTTTCGGCGAAACAAAGGTCAAAGTCTTCCAAAAAAAAGTTTTGCACGATCAGCCAAAGAAAAATGGCGAAAGCTTTAGGATAAAGTAAAAAAAAGCCTCACAATTTAAAATGTAAAATTTATGGTGACTGAGGACAAAGTTTAAAAGATTACAATTTGCATTCTGTTCTTGTTAAACTTGACCTTCTTTCTCTTCAGTTTTGTGGCACGCGTTCTAAATATGTGTCAGTTTAATTTGCTACTGTTCAAAAGTGCACCGCATTTACGCCTGCGGCCTTACTCCCTTTCCCCCTAAACGTCCAGTTGACGTTAAAGCGGGGACAAAGTGAATATGTCGACGGCCCCTAATAATGCAAGGCCGTACATTATTACTTTGTTTTTGTTTTTGTTTTTAGTCTACAAATTATTTGTCGATTAGATCTCCGAAGATTCATCACTTGTAATTTGTTCAACTGGCCCTTGCATAAAAAAAAAAAAGCTACAAGTACCTAAATTAATGTAACCCGAGCCTAACAAGAAGCACACCGTTTCGTGCGGTTTTGTACAGGTGCCCCAAGCCCAGTGTGAGAGAAAGCTAACAAAATGATAAGGATTTGTGCGGGAATCCCAATAAAAGACCTGAGAAGATAAATTCACAAAACAAATTCTCAATTAAAACGTCTAACCTTATTGTCATCGAGGGCTTCTTCTTTCCTCTGTGTGTGTGTGTGTGGGTGTGTTTTTTTTTTTCCCAGATTCGATTCGACGCAAATTGATCCATTGACTGCGGCCGCACTTATGGGAGTCAAGCTGGTTAAACTTTAAATTACTCGGTTAAAAAATTCCCTGAACTTCACCTGGTTAAAAGAAAAGAAGCGGCCTTAATTTTTAATAGTTGCCAGACTTGCAGGTCTTGAAAAGTTTAACGAAAGTGATATGACGTAAATATCATGAACAATGCCGTATATGAGAGATCATGTTATCATTTTCTCTACTTTTCTTCTTTATACGCTAATTACAACGCGTCCTCGGCTCGGGCGGTCCTTGTTTCATCTGATGCAGTCTACGCATGTTTCTATTGTTGCTTTGTGTAATTACATAACATGCTGCTAATTTTGCGTAGAAGAGAGAACCTTATTCATCGCCGTCGAAGTCGTCCGCAAGTTTAGGTGTAACCTCGAAACCAGTACTGGCTTTGCGTTAATTTGCAGAACCCGGTTGGGAGACGGTTAACCCCCAAGAGACGCGGTCGCATTCATAACTTTTTTTGAAAACGGTTAATATCAGTTAACTAATTAGATATGAGCCGATTAAGTACCCAAGTACGGCCACAGCCATACCGAGGCTGAACACTGAATTCTTACGAGCCCACCAACTTCAGTCAAATATTCCTGGTTAAAATGTTCCCACAGCCACAAATCCACCGTGTAATTTAACGACTTAGGTTTTTCTTTCATTTCACTCCGCTAGCTGCGCAATCGAAGTCCTGCCAGCGGCGTAAGGCGGCTGTTAGTGTCCCAAACGAATCGATAAAACGATGAAAAAGGTCCTCATTCACTTTGAACACCCTACGGCGATCTTTGAGTTCAGCTCGGTAACGAGTCTTTGTTTGTCGTCCTTGACAGGCGTGTTTAAAACATGAAATGGCGAAATGACGAAATGGCAACATGAATCTACATAAATTAGCACAGGTTGCCCAAACTGCCTGAAATTAATCACGAACCAGTGAAAAAGAAAGCAGCTGTACTTGAAAGTGAAAAATGTGAGCAAGATTTTGAATAAAAACGTCTTACCTCATTTTATGGTGAGGCTTCATGCCTTCTGTGTGGTTTTTGCAAGCCTTTATGCGATTTTTAGCACGTGTATGGTCATTTTCAGCGTCGGTGTTTTCCCTCTGTATCTATATTAACCTCCGCTGCAGCAGTCGGAAAGATAAGCTGCTGTAAATTCCACTCAGACCAATGACGATAGTGCTGCTACATAATTCAATCCTCATATCAGACAAATGTTCACGGAAAGGAATTGAAAAGTCGCCGAAACTGGTCAGTTGATTTTGTTTTCCGAGGATTCCCCGTTTCTTCCGGTGTTGCGTGCTCGAAACGGTTGAAAAACATCTTACCCGCCGGGCCCAAGTTCAATTTTGTTACAGATAATTACTCTGTAAAACATTCTGATTGTTTATGTTTCGCTTCAAAGTCAATTTTATCATCATCATCATCATCATTACGAAATGCATCAACATAAGTAACCCCACCGGTATCTTTCTCGGAGTCTTCGTCCTCTTCACGAGACCCACAACAATCGCTAGGCCGAAAGTCTTGCAAATTGGTAGGGTACATTTAAAGAAGCTCGGTCACAATATTTTGGGTTCAAAAAGAGACATAAAAATTGTATTTCAGTTATGGGGAAATAGTGGTGAAATAACAATTTGTTAGGGAAGATAAGAACCAAAGAGGCAATAATAAATGCAAGCATGACCAGGATGGTGAAGGATGCAGAAGATTAAAACGGATTACAAACGATCTTTTTGATAACCTGAGGCTAAACATTTCAAAATGCAAGAACACCGCATTAAACACTTGATATCAGGAATTTTGAGCAGCGCTAATACCTGATAACCTCTGATAACGAGAATCCCATTAGTCCTGCTGTTCAGTTGGGTTTCAGGCACGAAATTCCATACTTTCGTATTTCATTCAACTGATCTTCCACGATTGGGACTCACGATAAGAAGGACTGTTTTAAAATTAACCTCGGACTGGGATCGAAGAAAATCGCAAACAACCATATAGCAAAACAGACTTGCTACATGTAAATCCTGTTGTAGGTTAAACAAAACCATCATTACTGGTAACGACTGCGTGAATAGCTTGCAGTTGCTCAGCCTTAGGTTCAAAGGTTACGTGGCACTTCTTAGAGGCGAAATCAATTGCCTCCAGAAACTTGGCGTTACAATTTCCTTATTATCCTTATGTATCCAGAGTAAGAGCACGTGGAATACACTATGTCCAAATAAAGAATCTTTTTTCCAAAGATGGTTTTTTCCCCCAGTTTTTTTTTTTTTTTTTTTTTTTTTTTGGGGGGGGGGGGGGGGGAAGGGGGGGAAGGGGGGAGGGGGGAGGAAGGGGAAAGAACCTTACCGAGCATGCGCCTGCAAGTAATACAGGACTCTCTCTTTTCCCGCCTGGGTTCCACCCGGAACAGGACTAGAATCCCACTCGCACTAAGGACTATTTATCTCAAATTCCCAGTAACAAAATCCCAGTTCCCAGTGATCAAATCCTATTTTCCCACCGAAAAGTTAGGTCAATCCTCGCCGCTTCGGATGCAGGAAGCAAAAGCGTATTACCCTTTGCATGGGCTTTGTTCACAACCTTCCATTTTTTTTTTTCCCAAACCTCTGGGACAACCTAATTAACAGTGGAGAAGAAAAATTTCAACCTAGAAAGTAAAAATTTACATATTTACTAATATGTATGTAATATGCAGAGCAGTACAACTGCAACACGGTGCAAAAAGTGTTATACCACTGCAAATCACACATCGAAATTCTGGATTATGGCTGGCTAATAAACAATAGGGTTTGATCGGAAACAATCAAATCTTGTGTTTCAAATCAAGCGTGCGCCCTGGACGGCGTGGTTAACGGCGCAATTTTTCCCTGATTACGTGATATGCGTGCGTTTCTTCTACTTCTTAACCATCTCAAATTTTTTCATGAATGTTGTCAATTAGTTATCACATGATTTTCTCGTGCAATTTGGAATAAATAAGCACTTGTCAATTTTTTCAAAGCCTGCAAATTTAAATTGCACTCGCCCTACGGGCTCGTGCAACTTTGGTCGTCCTTAAAAAATTTACTCGTGCCTATTTATTTCAAATTGCACGAGAAAAATCTTGTGATTGCCTATACAAATGGCGTATTAAATATTCAACCTCACCCCTCTTGGAACTGCAACAAAAATAGCCTTATTACAAAGTTGTTACGAAGCGTTCTCCACTGGTGAAAAAAAGTAGCAGCACTACTATCCGTTCAATTTCTGTGACTAGCATATACCATGTTTTAAAGAAGTTGGATGATCTACGTGGGTTTGTTTCTATTAACACTAATTTTCGGTCTGTTGAAAACATAGTTCCTCAAAGATCAATGAAACTAATTCAACTTTTCTGGACGTACAGCGAAGATATCGTTGACGTCACCTATTGTCATTAATGTGCCAACCAGAGCCTCATTGGCTGTTGAAACAAAGGGTCTTTTGTTTATGTGGTTGGCACATTTAATGAATAACAAAAGCAATGTTTGTAAAAAGACATCTTCCCTATAAAGCATTATGGCTTATAATATCTCATTTAAATTAAAGGGTATAAAATAAGCTTTTCAGTAATTAAAAAGGAAAAGTAAAAAGAAAAGAAGAAAGAAAATTCAGCATACTTGAAAACCAACGACTTTTCAGAAAACTAACCTTAAATACAGAGATTCGCAGAAATATTTCAAAATATGTGAGGAATAATGGAGAAAAATTGAACATTACAGGTTCTGGTACAAAAAGTTGAAAAAGTAGATCCATGATTTTTTTTTTATTGATTTCTTTCTTTTTTTTTTTTTTTTTTTTTTTTTTGCGTAAATCAATCCAGTTACAGTAAAATGCAGAGGGAAACAGTTTGTTTTATAAATTTCTAGCGTTTATGGTAAGAAAATCGTTTTACCGCAGATCAAATCAAATGCGCGCGCTAACTCATAATTTTCTAATTGTGACGATAGTAATGATTTACGGAATAGTTTGTCTGTAAGAACACAAAGTTAAAAATCTACCGGCTTTGAAAAGAACCAAGAAGCAGTTTTTTTCGGCTTGCAAGGTAGGGGCTTCAGGCAGTCCTTATATGGTTACCATGCGTTTATATGCTATTGGCCTCGTTGCCACTCTTTCGGTGACTTTTCTTGCTCAAATCGAAAACGGTGAGTTACAAATTCTTATGCTTTCGTTATTCAAAAAACAATAAAAAAATAAATAAAATAGATGACTTTTACAGATTAAGTAATAATAGTCTGCTTAAAAAGCCCTTCTCAATAACACAAAATCCAAATTGGTCACCAGCTTTGTTTCTTTCTTCCAAATTAGTTTGTCACTTAGTTAATTAACGTGTTAGCTGTATGAACATCTAGTTTTATCAAGAGAGGATAATGACCATTCTCTTGCTTTTATTTTGAGAACGCTTAAATCGTTATCGTGGCGTAATATACGTTATGATAATTGGTAAGCACAAAGGACTTAACATGATTATCTACATTGTTGGTAACTTAGTCATCACATACCAAAGTATCAAATTGTTAGGCGTAAACATTGATTGTCAGCTAACCTTTATACATACAAAATTCTATACATACTTAATTGACCGCTCCCCATTGGGGCTTTTCAGGGTCAATGAAACACAGGTGACGAAACGACGGAACAGAAAAACAACAACAACAACTGTTAAGAATACCAACTGGCCGGAGGCAAGCCATTTGGCTATTTTAAAGTGCAGCTGAGAAGTTGAACCAGGGACTACCTGGAACTAATTCGACAGGATCTCGGGATCTCCGAAGGCAAGCGCCCTAACCAATGGGACACACTGCCTCGTTTAGGGAAGGAAGTGACGTCCGTAAGCTAGAACGTGTTCAAGAAAGAGGCTTGTGAGCTGTATACTTTAACTGGAAATCACCTTACGAACAGTTGCTGGATTGGGCAAGGTTACCCACCCTGATCAACAGTAAATAAATTGTTAGCTAATTAGACTATCCTTTACCTAAAGGGGGTAAGTCACGCAAAATGATGTAATTTCACGACACCTAAAATGCCCAAAAAGTAGAATGAAACAATGCAATAAGTTAACCGATTAAAACTGTTGACCAACACAAAAGAAATAAAAAACAATACAGCAAAGGGGAAGAGAAGCATGGTTGAACACAAATGGACAAGATTAAACGGCTTGCACTTGGAAAATCTTGAAAAAAAAGTCGGCCCGACGTTTTTCAAGTTTATGGCAAATCGCCTGGGTAAAGGTTGTTTTTGCTCAGAATCATCTTGTTTGTGATGTAACTATAATTTTATCAGTGAAGGAATTCCATATTACCATTTTCCAGTTTTAAACTCGAGATTTAACCAAAGATCTCCCCTATACACCCTACAATAACGTAGCATAGCCCCTTCAACGTATTATCAAAGAATGATTAAGGTGAATCTGCGTTTGTAAAAAAAAGCCAAAAACGTTTTGTATTCCTTTTGTAGAACTGTAAATATTTAAAGTCATTTAAAATTTGCATAGTTATGCAAATTATGAATGTGATGATGATGGATCTAATTCTTAATCTGAATATTAATCTGATTTCTACATGAAACGGCCAAGTTTATCTTTGCCCTTTCTGAATATGTATGGTTGCTAAAGTTTTGTTTCAAAGAATGGTCTTGGTTGTCATTTTTGTAAACTTAAACTCTTGTACTAAATAAATACCAACTTCCTTTCCAGTTCCAACCATCCAAAGCAGTGGCTTTCGACATAAGGCCCGGCTATGGACGCTTCCGTGCTCATTTGAATGGCAGTCTTTGCATTTAACGCAGGACGTGTCGCACACGCGCGCACATTTTTGGCCTCGAGAGGAGAGTGACAGCTTACGCGTTAAAATCGAGTGCCGTAGGGTACCCCAAAGGTTGCAAGTAAACTCGATTGGCTGACAACTAGATTCGGCTCATTTTGTCTGTGAAGCAGAAATCATCAAAATCAAGCGGTAGAGAAGATTTTTTTTTTTTTGCTCAAATGTCTAAGAAGAGTAACTAACCTATCTTCATACAGATATATGACTATATACCACTTATTAATCTCGTCTGTTTGGTCATTACGGGGAAATCTCAGACCGGGGCCTTGATGTATTGACCGAGCGATAGCGACGTCAAAAAATCGAGGCTGAGATTACCATGTAATGACCAAACGGACAAGGTTAAAAAGTTATTTATTATATGGCCTTTTTTTGGTCAGTTTTGGCCTTTTCTTTGTGCTTAGGATAATAAACTCGCTCTCGCTGTGGCTTTCTTCGTCGCACATACTAAAGAAATATCTGTAGTTTTTCTTTCAGTTGTCGAAATAAAGTTGTACTTTGTCCATATTTTTTTGTTGTTTTCGCTCACGAGCTCGTAGCTTTTACTCTCAACTCAAAAGAGCCGTCGAGCCGAGAAAACTTTTCATAATGCCCGGTCATTACAAGAAAATCTTGCCCTCTCAGCAGCCAATCAGAGCGCGCGTACTATTGTAGCCATATAATAAATCCTAGTACTCTTAACAGCATGTGCTGCAGGGACGAAGATTAGGCCTCAATTATAGGCTGCTGCCATCTCAGCTCGCAAATGGCTCACTGTTCAGTCACCCTCCCATGCCCCACCCTGACTTTTCTTCATCTGTTGGATTGATATTTGACTCTGATAGCATTGTAGGTTACGCAATCGTTATGGGTCGTTTTTGGACCGCTTTAGTCTCTATCGTCACCTTTGCACCTTGGGCTTCATCAGAGCAAGTATATATTTTGAAGGCTCCACCGTGGGATCAGCGAAGATGGGATAACACGTTTTACGTTGAAATACCAAATGTTCTTAATGTAAGTTTTATTTTTTTCTTCCTTGTACAATTTATGAACTCTCATTGATTAGCCGTCTGCATTAATTTGATCGATTTCCTGTTCTTTTAATAGGTAAAATCAATATAAACATATGTCAAAGTTTATAGAAACGTAGAATCGTTGATTTTAAATGGACTATTTCCTTTGTTTCACAATTCTTACTTGATAAAATTATACATATTGAAAAAGGGCACATGTCCCATGAACCTTTAAGGCCATCTCGGCAAAGGGAAAACGAGGTGTCCCCGGAAAAATAAAATTGTCGCGCTGCTATGTTTTGTTTAGGGTCAAACTATATAACAAATTAAGCTAATAGATTGAATTTTTTCAATACAGTTTTATATTTTTTGGTATTTAAAAATTGCCTTATAATTTTGAAGCCTCAAACTCAGAACGACCGAGTCTGCTGCAAAAGCTCCTGCCCCCTCACTTTATTACGAAACTAACCGCACTTTGTTGTTAAGAATTGAAGGAAATATCTCGCACCAAGGTCAAAACTCTCATCCCATAATTAATTTGGTCAGAAAAAGTGCAATATAATCAGTCTCCAAGAACAAACGAAAAATTCGTCACACAGTATTTGGGATAGTACAATCATCTACTAGAATTGAAAAAAATTGAAACGATATCTTAAAACGCGTCGGGACATGTACAGGATGTCCGAGAAGTTGTACTTTTGGCGTCAAAGTATACCTGTAGAAAATTGAGTTTGAAGATTTCGCGTGCAGTTCACGGTTTGCTGAATA
>NC_090888.1:13484405-13511905 GCF_036669925.1 Montipora capricornis | reverse complement strand
ATTTCAAAAGCAGGAACAATACAGTCGCAATTAGATGTTGAACCGACCGTGACCCTGCACAATCTTTTGTTTTTGGTTCGCAAGTTAATTTCGAATAAATTAGTCGAAGCTTTTGATTGGTTATCCTGCCGAAAAAAGCGTGTGTTTGTCGGGTTTTGCGCAGGGTCAAGGCCAAAAGAGCGAACAAAAACATGAAACAAAGAAACTTGTCGAGTTTCATAACCAGCCTACATCTATTAACTATGATCAAACTGACCAATTACTGAAACTGATTGCTTGCGGCCACTTTTGTGTCTGACATGTCAAGGATTTCGTCTTTTTTATCTGCTAGATTGTCCCCCTGGGAAATTCAATGAAGGGGACGGGTACTGCAGAGGTAAGCCGTTACTATTGTCTACGAACATTCATCAAGGTTTCATATTACACATGAATTCAAACCATTAACTATGTTTTTTCTTTTGTTTATTTGTTTGTTTGTTTGCTAGTGGTTTGGTTCCTTTAATAATTTTTCACTTTTTCATTTTTGCCGGAGATGATCCTCGCTCTTATCGGAAAAATTTAAGCAATAGGCCTTATTCACAATAACCGCCATGTTGGTTTTCAAATTGTCATGCAAATTAGCCATGTGTTATGCTGGGGGGCAAACATTGGAAAAAAAGCAAATTGCTGAAAATCGGCTCGTCGAAATATTGAAATAAAATTGCAAAAAGTCCATTTAAGTATTTAGAGCTAAGTACCTTTTATAATAGTTTTATATCTTTTGATTGCCTTTGACATTTTGACTTTCTACGTCGTTATCTGCTCATTTTTCACTAAAAAAAGCGTCGAAGTAACTTGTGTAATGATTGTATTTTACTGCTTAGGTGATAAACATTCAATGCAATGAACGTAAAACAAATCATCTGTGTAGCTAAGATGTTCGTTATAACCTCTGAAACTTGTGTTGTTTGCCCCCTCAGAAGTGTGTCGCTAATTTGCATGATAATAGCAAATCCAACATGGCGGCTATCGTGAATAAGGTCTATTGTATCATTGAGACACCTGACAACTTCAGATGGCTCTAACGGGACTAGAACGCATGACTTCTGCGACGCCGGTGCACTGCTCACCCATGGCCAGGCTGGGAGCAGGTCAATTTGTTGGGTTCACTTGTTCCCGTGAAAGGATTTGCTTAATAAAAAAAAAAGTATATCAAGTCCGGGTTATAGACTGACAAATTGAGAAGTGATCTCGGACTTATCTTATTTCAAGTTAAAGAATCGTTCTTTGTTGTGTGACCCCGCTGTCGACAAAACTTGAAATTGTGTCACTTCAGGTAACATTTTCCGTTTTTTGGGCTGGGATCTGCAGCTTGTGGAGATGGCTGATTATACTTTGCACTTCTGCTATCTAGTAATAATTTATTTTAGAGATTTGGATTGGAAAATGGGGACCTTCGGTTTTATAAGTCAAAATTCGTTAACAGCAATGCTCTTAAAAAGCATGCTTCTCTCTGCTCTCACAGCAGTAAGGTATTCCTAAGTTCAGTTTGAGCGGGGGAGTCTTAAAATGAGCTATCAGAACTTTAATTTCTTTATTTCGGAAAAGTCACAAGTTAAAGAACGGCGCTCATGGTAACTTTTATCTAAGAAGCAGTTGTCACTAAGCAGTCTTTCTTTCGCTGAGTTCGACAAGCGTAAGGCACTCGTTAATTGTGCCAGCAAGGATAAAGTTGCTCTATACTCGAGTGGCCATTTTTCGTGTGCTATTTTTGAGAGTGATCTCGTTCGGACAAGCTAGATAGACTCTTCTCCTAGTTCAGTAAACATGTAACTCACCCGCTCTAACTACAACGGTACCCCGCACTTTGCTAACTTCATGCACCATGGAATGGGTTCCCTTGTGTACCTCTTCGAAGAAAGATCATTCTCTGTTTTTTTTTTCTTTTCTTTTTCTAGCTATGTCTAAATGCATGGAAGCAAAGCCAGATTGTGATTACCCGAGAGCAAAATGCACAATAAAGAACGCCGCTGGAAAAGAGCGGTATTCTTGTCACTGCAAAGCCGGTTATACTGGTAAACCCACCAAGTGCATAGGTAAGGAACCTGTTGACTTTCATGACATATGTGTATTATTGCATAGCGTGTGCGAATGAAACATATTTGATTGTTTTCGGTTGTTTTCCTTTTCAGTACTCTTAAGGGCCTCTTCATATGAGCCCGGTTGACCGGGCTGGCCCGGTTTCCGAGATCTCGCCTTACATCTAAATCCTTTGGAAAAACTTTGATGTGCTCATATGAGAGGTCGGGCTGGCTCGGTTACCGAGATCTCGGTTTTTCCAACCGGAATCTCGATAAGCGGGCTGGAAATTTTGCCATATGAACACTTCATCTCTGTTACCGGGAGGAAAATAATACAATGCATTGGAATAGTCTTATTTGATAGTTAACGTACAGTCAAAAGAAATTTGAGGTTGCGTAAACAAAGAAATCGAGAAATTCTCCCCAGCCTTGTTCGTTAGATTTCACGCCTGAATGGTCGCGTTACCACGTTTTCAAATTTTTCATCTCGGAAAGCGGGCTGAAAGTCACCATATGAACAGACACCAATTTCATCTCGGTAACCGAGCCAGCCCGGTCATCCGGGCTCATATGAAGAGGCCCTAAATTTATTTCAGTTTGAGTGAAATATCGTCATTTTTTTTACTGTTAATCGTTTTCAGTGTTTCCGCCGTCCATATTTTCCGGTGTAAATCGGTCAAACCAAGACACAACGGTTGTATTTTGGTCTCATATTTTATGCGTTCGCATGAACTTATTTGGTGGGATCACATTGAAGGGGAATAATAACCACCGTAATCACTGTTTTGACAAGATAAGCTCTTAAAGTAAGAAATTTTTCAATTCATGTGTTGTAGATGCTGATGAATGTTCGACCGATGGTAAAAATGAATGTCCCAAAGATGCCGAGTGTATGAACAATCCCGGATCGTATGAATGCCGTTGCAAGAATGGTTTCAGTGGAGACGGATTTACATGTTCAGGTATTGGCTACCATGGAGTAGTAGTAGTAGTAGTAATAATAATAATAATAATAATGATAATAATAATAATAATAATAATAATCATAATAATAATAATAATCATAATCATAATCATAATCATAATCATAATAATAATAATAGTAATAATAATAAGAGGAAGAAGAAGAAGAATTGTTTTTTTTTATATAGCGCCATTATTTCTACAAATTAACCAATAGCGCTTAATTAACTAAGTTACTAAAATATCTAAAGATTATATCACAAGTGTAATATTTATAGGCCAAAATGTGAGGTGAGAAAAGTCTAAAAGTAACTACTAAATAAAAAGGTCTTAACTCTACTCCTAAAAGAACTTAGGCATGTTGTAGTTCTTATTTGGTCTGGTAAATTGTTCCAGAATAAGGGAGCAATGACTGAAAAAGGGCGCTTTCCATAGGACTCGAGATTATATGCTTAGGGACTACTAGCAATTCCTTGTTGGCGGAGCGGAGCGTTCTCGTAGCTATAGGTGTATAGTCGATCATAAGTTTTATATTTTGCTATTCAGTCCTCTTTCCTCAGAGAGCTTTCTCTTCAGGTGGTCTCAAGGACTCCCCTCTCTCACTGTCTTTACAAGCAAAAACATTTACTTAATTTTATGAATTGAGTTGATTTCTTGTTTACGCTTGAAATATTAAAATCGTCATCACTCTTCCATATACAGTTTTGCAATCGTTGATGATCTTCAGTTGCAATTAATAAAATTCATATAGCTTCCATAATTCAATCATCATCATCATCATCATCGTCGCTGTCGTCACCACAGTCATCGTCAACTATATTATAACCACCTATCACTCGCCACGTTTTAAACTACTTTACGATTTCATTGTAGGCAAATGAATTTTCCCAAGATAAACAAACTCTGTTTCAGAATTTTATCAGTTATATCAATTTCACTCAAAAAAGGCACGCAACAAAAAAATCAGAATTGCAGAAATGCAAGACCCGTTGTACCTATTAAAACGCGACTGTTTAATTAACAATTTTCCCCCTTTTTAATATCATAGAAAATAGAGAATTAATATTAAGCAGACTGCCAGTGTTTCTGGGCTTATGGCTCAGTCACAGCTAGTCAAAGGTTCTTCGATAATTTTTTTAATCAGGATCCAGAATTAAAATACATGTAGTAGGTAGATCATTAAAGATAAATCTGCAAGATACCTTAGTTTTACAAATCTTTCTGGTTTTTATTAAGACATAGATGAATGCGCAAATAAACAAATTTGCCCTCAAAACGCCATCTGCAATAACTTTGAAGGATCATTCGAGTGCCTGTGTAAGAATGGGTTTGACGGAAAAGATCCATTCAAGAATTGCTCAGGTATGTGCACAAAAGCAAGAATATTAAATATACTAACAAGTATGGTTGCTTCAGTTCGCTTAGAAGATTTTTCAGAAGAAAGATCATCGCCTTTTTTCTCTTATTCAAAGGTCCGAATCCTTTCGGGCTCTTGTTAGGGTCACGAATCCTTAAAGCTTAACATAATTATCTAATGTACACGTCAGTCTTTTTTTTCAAATGTGATGAAAAATTCAAGAGATACATTTTTCTTATCACCAAGATTTCTCGAGTCTTCTGGCCAACAACCTTTCATGTCCAATTGAGGATTTAACACAAACAGACTTCCCTCGACCAAATAGTTGTCAACACATCCTGACCCACTTACACTCTTGAGTGTAGGCTCTGGGCAGTTATGTCCACAAATGCACGCCTAAGTTTGATATCTTCACCACGAAGTATCCCATTAAGTCTTAGCACTTGCAAGCTATTTCTAGGAATAGGGTACATTTTAAAGGTTAGCGTTATATTTGTTGAGGATAAATGTAGTTATTTATCTTTACTTGAGAACCAGTGCGTTTAGGGAACTCTTTTGACGATGATTATCTGTATTCTTATACGCGAGTGATGTGGAAGCTGGGCAAGTGGGCAAGGGGACAATATCTTTGTGACTAAAATTACCTTCATGTCGACATCCGTTTTCAGCACTATCAGGATATTGCAGAAGCCTAAATTAAATCCCAACCTCAGTGACAACTATATTTACCTTCTTATTTTTAATGAATGAAATGATATATGAAATGGATCATACATTGAACCACGGATATGAAATCAAGTGAAACTATATGATCCTTGCAGTTGTGAACGCAATTTTAGCAATTGCGTGGACAAGCCTGAACAATTCAGGACTTCAACGGGGTTTGAACCCGTGACCTTGCGATGCCGTGGCGACGCACTAATCAACTGAACTATGAGGCCACTGATGTTGGGAGCTGGTCATTTGTGGGTTGATATGTTCCCGTGATGAATGAATCAATGAGTGAAATTATATATGGAATGAATCTTACATTGAACTGCGGATATGAACCCACAATTGTCCAGCTCCCAATATCACTGACTTGATAGCTGAGTTGGTTAGAGCGTTGCACCTGCATCGCAAGGTCACGGGTTCAAACCCCGCTGAAGTCTTGAACTTTTCAGGCTTCTCTACGCAAGTCCTGAAATTGCGTTCACAATTGCAACTGCGAGGATCACAGCTTCACTTCATTTCCTCTCGTTACCATGGATCGCAAGCTCCACATGCAACAAGTCTAGTCTCTTGCAAAGCATATTGGATATCATGTTGTTAATTGCTTTTTCTTTTTTTGTTTTGTTTTTTGTTTCTAAGATGTGGATGAATGTCAGCTTGGGGCATGTGGATACGCTAGACACACATGTACAAATACACTTGGATCCTTTGATTGTAAATGCAGTCCAGGTTTCAATAAGGTTGATGATGCATCTTGGGATGATAAGTGCGAAGGTAACGAGTTTATAATTAAGGACAGTGTAAATCGTTTACCGTCTTACTACATTGTCTTAACCTGCGATGAGTGTTGAGGCTATTCCTCAACTGTAGTTTCCCTATTTATTATTCCATGCCAGTCCTAACAATCTGATTTTTCTTTTGCGAACCTGTTTCGTGATTTTGCTTGACAAACTTCCAACTGCGAATTGATTTGCGCTGAGCTTGCCTTTTGGTCGAGGGTCGAGGGTCGAGGGTAACTAGTCGAGGGTAAATGGTCGAGGGTCGAAGGTCGAAAATTTTTTCAAATTTATTTTCAAATTATTTCTTAAATTCGTCAACTCAAAAGTTCACAGGCTCGTGTTTACTCGAGTTTCCGGTGCCTGTTTTTGCCGCATTTGGGTCATATTTTTGTTTGCCAAAAACTTTTACATTCCCACGGACTCTCCGGCGTGCGGAGCATCAGAATCTGGCCCTTCACACTCACCTTTTTACTATTATTATTGTTATATTACTTTTAGATATTAATGAGTGCGAGACGCTAGAAAAACCCTGCGGGTCTTACAACTTCTACGAATGTGTAAATATGGATGGCGATTATACATGCTATTGTGAAAACGGATATCATTTTAGCAAGGAAAAACAAACCTGTGAAGGTAATCTAAGGTCGTTTCATTGACTGTCGACGCGATCAACTGAGAATTGGTCCCTTCATAAACCAGGGGCGCCCAACGAGAATATAGTTCAAAACCACTTAAACATAGCATTGTTAAACGTATTTTAGTATTTAAACGGTAGATATAGGCATATTTTTATCCCCTAAAAATTTTTCATCTGTTCGGATTTCCTAGCTGAAAGTCTAGTGATCCGAAAATTATAGGGATCAAAACTCACCTTTTCGAAAATTTCAGCCAGAAATAAGGCTCCCGAAAATTCTAGGTGACCTTTTTAGGGTAAAAATCTGTTAAAAATGGGCAACTATACCATTTTTCAGATGTTCGAAAATCCTAGGAGAGGCAGGCAAGCAAAAAAATTTACAACAAATGTTCCGAAAATTCTAGATCTCAAATCGTCTTCCGAACAGATATTTTCCGAAAATTGACGTTGGGTGCCCCTGATAAACGATAGCACCTTGTTATCTATAACTGAAGAGTCAAGAGCATCGGATGCATTTGCCTCAGAGCTGTTAGCTGCCGAGTATTTTTCAGCAGAAATCTAGATCAATATTCTGACTTGGTTGGACTCTCGAAAGTTAACTTGGAAGTTAAATATCATATGGTGTCGATTCGGTTCGGTCTTACAGGCCTGTTTTGGACGACATTTTTCTCTCTGATCAAATTGTTCCTCCTGTCGTCTTATGCTTACTTTAAGTCGACTTTTCAAAATCTTCCAGTAACTAATTACGCGAAACGTACGCGAAGACGTTGCTAGCACCTAGAAATTCAGAAATGTTAAATTTTGAGGGAAATTCGCCATTTTGAAAAAAAAAATTTTTTCTTCTAATTTATACAACATTTAACAGTGTTCTGAACAAGAAATAGAAAGATGCCCGCAAGTGCAATATCGACGGTTCAGAAAAGCTCCGAGTAATCTTGCCTCCCCCAATCACTACATCAATGGTGCTTGAATTTGTGAGTAATTTCAGACTGACTTATTTTAGATATCGATGAATGCGTCGCTGGAGATTTCCCCTGTGCTGAACAAGCGAATTGCGTTAATAACGAAGGGGACTTTGAGTGTGTCTGCCCCGAAGGATACGAGGGAAATGGAAAAGACTATTGCAGCGGTAAATATTAATACGCTAGAACTTTTACTGTAAGTTCTACTTTTTGCCCCATCCTAAACGTTAACATCTGGGCTGTAGTAGATACCAGCAAGACGTAGTCAAAAACAGTTTATCAAAGTAATTGAGTAGGGGCATGGAGCCTTCGTACTTAAAATTAAACTTACTGCTCTCATAAAGACAGCAGTCGGAAGGCACCTCTCTGCATTTGAAATTCTAGCCCTTGCTGCCGTTGAAGTTTCTTTTTCGCAGGATGCCTATGGCATACCATATTAAGTTTTCGGTAGAATTCCGTTTTTTTTTTCATCGTTGCTGCAAATTGCAATGGTTTTATCAGTGTGCGATTTCATTGGCTTCGAAAAGCGTTGCACTATCTCAAAGATATTACCTTTCAGTACGTAGGGTACTCTCTTATCGATCATCGCTATGTCAGTGTTATGTTTATTGTTTGTAATGTCCATACTGACACTAACACTATCCACACTGACTAGCCACCTCCACTTCGGTGAATAGCTGACAAATTGATGAAACCATTCAAGAGGTTTTAGTTTTAGAAATTTTTTGAGGAACTACCACACCCCAGTCATATTAAAAAAGGTTGAAATAGTCACGAAGCGATTAAAATGACGCGAATTTATATTTTGAGATGACAACTGCAATGAACTTTGTGAGATTTCGAAGACATTCCTGAACAGGAGATTGCCTGTTGCTCTCGTGAGACTTGATTGTTCTTCAATTCAGAATTTACAACGCCAAAGATTGAACATTCCCATTTCCTCCAATCAAAATTACATTTCGTGAAAATTCCTCGTGTCCTCACGCCAGCTTTTTTAATTCACAAGCTTCCGTCGTTGCCACTATAACACAAGCCATAGTTTGGTTTGATAGTGTAAGCAGACTTCCGGATTATCGTTACCCATTCAAAGTTTAATATTATTTCCAAAGGTCGCAATAGCAGCAAGTATGATAAATACTACAAGAAACAGACAACTTTTTTTAAAACTTTGGTTTTATCAACGGAGTTGATAATGTAAATTAGCCACCGTAGAGAGATTCTAAACGCTGACGTTTCGAGCGTTAGCCCTTCGTCAGAGCGAATCAAAAACCAAATTTTTGTATACTACTTCCCCACCGACGCAGCACCACAGTTTCTTTAGAAACTACCCCCTTCAACTTTTTTTAAAAGACATGTTTCGGCATGCTTATGCCATCATCTACCCGTAGACTTTATAACTGTTCACGTTTAGGAACTCATTAAACTGATGATGGCATAAGCATGCCGAAACATGTCTTTTAAAAAAGTTGTCTGTTTCTCACAGTATTTAATATTATTCTTAAGTCGACCAAATCATCGCGCGAGTACGCCTTCAGGTGTCTTGTTCTTGTTTTGAACTCATACAAAGGCAAACTTACAAAATGTACACAATTGCAACGCAAGGAATATTAACGTTTTCTTTGTTTCTTATTGCAGCCAATAGTTCTCCCTCAGTTAAGAAGGCAAGAACCTGGACGGTCTTTGTTACAATGACAACCACATCATTGATCACCACCCTGCTCAAGAATAACCAGTGTTAAACTGAGCTTCCGTACGGAAAAGCGACAATCTGGAAATCTTTACTAATTATATGACTTCAAAACCGTCACTATGTGTATTATTTCAGCTTCCATGTCATCTTTTCTTTTGTACCTTTTGTCCCTCTTAGTTTACCCATTAAACACTCTAAAACTGAGGTTTTGAAGCAGATAACTGTGCCCTCAGCATCTTTCGCCGTTAACACCACAGAAAGGTGTCAAATAGATGCCATACTTTCCTTCTTTGAGCCGCAATGCGGGGCTTTCTCAGATTTTGGTTTTTGGGCTCAGGTCGCAGAAGTCGCAGAATGACGAGAAATACGTACTGGAATATCTAGGATATAATTAGATCTCAAAAGCTGATCGCGATTCCTCCAATTTGATATACCAAGTCAGTGATGACCTTTAAGGACTCGACCAAGGCACGAGGTGTCAGTTTTTTAAAATGCTCTTATTTCGCAAGTGTTGATTATGCTATGAGAATTTAACGCTCTTTGAATAATATTTGTTAATAATATTGTCTTTAATTTGTTTGAAGTTTATTTGTTCTATGTTAGACACTCAAAGTAATTTTAAAAGGGGTAGATTAAAGCCAACTATCTTCTTCTGAATTTTTTGTAAGCAACCGAGTTTGAGCTAAATTTCCAGTTAACCTGTTGAATAAACATTTAAAAAAACTGACACCTCCTATGCCGAGATCTTGAAACAGGTGAAACGCAACCACTGCAACATGAAGTAAACGGAGATTCCTGAAAATGCTCAGCACTGTCAGTGTATTTTTCTATCAAAGTATTTGATTAAATGCGCAATTTATTCCTTCATTTCATATATTTCCTTTGCGCTTCATATGCTGTTCCTTCTATTTTACAAACTGATCGTTGAGCAGGTTTTTCCGTTTTGGGTTGTGGAGGAAGACCGAGCTTACGAATGGATGGAAGCAGTTCAGAACCAATTGCATCCGATCATCAAACAAGGTCCGTGGTCGTGCTTTTGTGGTGCCAAGTAGAAAATCTCGGGGCATCCAACAGAAGGCGCATGCCATTTGACTTGTCGCCAGAAGGATCGTTGTGATTTCTTCCTCTGGATAGCCGTTCCATGGTCCCCGAAAATCTGTCGGGTTCGTCAAGTACACGCTGTGGGTCCCGCCATCCACTCGATCTATAGACCAGTGGATGAAACAGTCCACCGTTGGGAGAGTACAGGATGCACCAACCCCATCACAAACAATTGCTGGACTGGGCAAGGTTATCCACCCTGATTAACCGAAGACTGCAAATTGTTAGCTAATTAGACTAACCTTTAATTAAAGGGGCTATGCCATGCAAAATGATGTAATTTCACGACACCTAAAATGCCCAAAAAGTAGAATGAAACAATGCAATAAGTTAACCGATTAAAACTGTTGACCAACACAAAAGAAATACGGCAAAAGGAAAGAAAAGCATGGTTGGACACAGATGGACAAAACGGATTGCGCTTGGGTAATCTCGAAAAAAAGTCGGCCCGACGTTTTTCAAGTTTATGCAATTCGCCTGTATAAAGGTGCTTTTGGCTCAGAATCATCGTGTTTGTGATGAAACGATAATTTTACCAGTAAAGGAATTCCACATTACCATTTTCGAGTTTTAAACTTGTGATTAAAATAAAGTGACGTAGCCCCTTTCACGTACTATCAAAGAATGATTAGAGTGAATCTGCGTTTGTAGAAAAATCCAAGAACTTTTTATAATTTTTTGTAGAGCTGTAAATATGTAAGGTCATTTAAAATGTGCATAATTGTGCAAATTATTAATCTGGTGATGATGGATCTAATTCTTAATCTGATTATTAATCTGATTTATGCATGAAACGTGCAAGGTTATCTTTTCCCCTTTCTGAATAGGTATGGCTGCTGAGGTTCTGTTTCAAAGAATGGGCTTTATTAGCGTTTTTGTAAACTTACGTGTATTTGTACTAAAATATACCACCTACATTTGCAATTCCAACCATCCAAAGCAGTGGCTTAAGACATAAAGACCGGCTATCGACTCTTCCATGCTCATTTGCCTAAAAATCTTTGGATTTAAAGCAGGACGTGCTGCACAGGCGCGCACATTTTTGGCCAAGACAGGAGAGTGATAGCTTACGCGTTAAAATCGCGTGCCGTAGGGTACCCCACAGGTTGCAGGCAAATTCCATTGGCTGACATCTACATGTAGATCGGCTCACTTTGTCTGCAGTGTGATCATTAAAATAGAGCGGAAGAAACGACTAGTTTTGCTCAAACGTCCAAGAAGAGTAACTATCCTATCTTCATTCACAGATACGACTACTTATTAAATTCTCAATCTTGGATAACGCAATTCTAGACTGGATCTCGGTTATTTAACAATTAATCGCCGAAGGCGAAGTGATTATCAGTGAATATTCAACGAGACGAAGTCGAGGTGCATATTCACCGATAATCACTTCGCCAGAGGCGAATAATTGTTTTAGTATAAATACACAGGTGATTATTTCAAAAAAGAGAAAAAACAAACATTTCAACGCGAAATCATCGTAACTTACAGTGGCAAAACGACTACTTGCATCCATTTTGTCCGTTGAGGTGATTATCGGCTGATAATCCGAGATAGCGAGCCACTGCGGGCGCGCGATTTTGTATAATCACCTGTGTATTTATACTAACAGCCATTGTACCTGCGTTTGACCCTATATGGAAGTGAGTGCGGCAAACGTCGCTCAGCACAAAAGTTTTGGCCCCCGGAAGTCACATCACTTTCCGGTCGTTTCTTAAACTTAAATAAAATTTAGCAAAACTGAAGGTTGAGAATTTAATAAAACATTTATTCCATTCGCCCTTATTGGATACGAGATGGTAATAGGCAACTCGGCGCTAGACGCCTCGTTGGCTATTTACCATTTCGTATCCAACGAGGGCTTATGGAATAAATGTTAAATATCCTGGTATTTTTATTGCAACAATGCTGCACTGACGAAGATTCGTCTGGAGTACTAGGCTGTTGTCATTTCGCAAATGGCTTACTGTGCAGTCATAACTTTGTTTGGCCTTCTCATACCTAACCCTCCCATACCCCACCCTACTTAAACGTTTTCGTGCCTATCAGAGTTCAGAGAACGTAGACGTCTTTTCTGGTTTTTGTCGCGAACAATTACTCGTTACCTTTGTCGAAGGCGGTATGCAACAGCATTTGAAAATGGTCGATGGATTAATCGCATGCTTACAATTTAGTTTATACGATTAAACCCGTTTAATAAAGGCCCACGTTTACCCAAAAGTCATTGCGTTGTTTTTTTTTTTTTTAAAGTTACGGCAAGAGATCATGAGGTGAGAGAACACACCCCCCATACATGGGCGTCTTCCAATCATAATCTTTTTCAATCTAATTTTAGCGCGTGGTCAAACTGTCTTCGGTCATTAGTGAACTTGGGTGCGAAAATGAAACATTTTTTTTTCCGAAAACACAGCCGTGGTTCCATTATTGTGGTGTTGTCTAGAATAACCTAACGACAACGGTAGCTAAGGAGTCCAAAAATTGAAAACCGAGGAAAACCATTCATTTCTAGAATTTTACACAATATTTGATCCAGGGACGTTCGTGACACTCTGTAATTTGCAAAAACTTGAGATATAAGAACTGGGATAAGCCGTTATAGACAGAAAGGCATTATAATATACAATATAAAAATTATAAAGATATCCTTTTAAAATATATATATTTAGAATGAAGAACTGGAAATCTAACGATGTAGTCACGTAGTACGAAATACTGACTTATCCATTTTGAATGGAAAAACACATTAGCCGTGAATGGGAATCGAACCCGCGATCGCTGGATTACATGTCAGGTGTGCTAACCACTGTACCATCACGACAACCCTGCCGGAAACAGAGCAATCAGAAAGGTGACTTGTTAGCCGCAGGGCTCCCCGGCGTTTTATCACTCAGGAACAGGACTACATCGGATCATACGAAGAAGATTCACAGGCTACCAGAAATACTAATTTATATTTAGAATGAAGAACCGGAAATCCAACGATGTAGACACGAGCCAGTACGAAATACTGACTGATCCATTTTGAATGAAAATACTACGTGACTACATCGTTGGAAAACTACGTGACTACATCGTTGGATTTCCAGTTCTTCATTCTAAACATATATATGTCAGTATTTCGTGCGGCATATGTGTTTTTTCATTCAAAATGGATAAGTCAGTATTTCGTAATGGCTCGTGACTACATCGTTGGGTTTCCAGTTCTTCATTCTAAATATATATATATATATAGATATAGCTCTTTGGCATTACAAAGCTTTTGCTTTCATGTTCAAATTGAGCACTCTACTAGGATGAGTCATGCCGCTAGCAATTGCGCATGCTCACTCGCTCGCTAGTTTGGGCACCCTGGCATGACTTAGCTGTACCACATGCGTGGTACATCTGGGGTGGTTTTATAGCTCCATCGTAAACATCAGCACTGCACTGATGAGGCCCAGAAGGCCGAAACAGTACTGTCTGCAGTTAGTTATATATATTTAACAATTATTCCTAGAGCCCGAATGGGCTCTGAGTCAATAGCCCACGAGGCCGAACGCCGAATGGGCTATTGACTCTGACGCCACGAGGGCGAGAGGAATAATTGTTTTAGTAAAATCCAACTAGTTGGTCAAAAAAATATCGAGACAAACCATCTTTCGCTAGTTAAAGCTAGACTTTAATTGTTGTTTTGGTTTTCTAGGCCGGCGCTTTTCGCTACTAGTGGGCTATAACAAATAGCCTACTAGTAGCTCAACCAATCAGAACGCAGCATTGATAATAGACCACTAGTTGGATTTTACTAAATATATATATATATATATATCTCTATAGTAGTAATAGATATATTCATTTAAATATCTTTTTTTATATTTTTCTTTCACAATTAATAGACCCACATCATTCAATGTCCAAACAAAAGATTTTGCCCGTCGAACCTCTCATTCAATGTGAGGCTGGACGGGCAAAGACAATACAAAGACAAAGCCTTTATTCCCCAAGGACTCCAAAATGGCCGCCGAGTGATAAAGGTGAATTTGTAAAATAATTCATATTTCAGCCGGCCCGGGGGCTGCTAGGAGTTATTGAAATAAAGCTATCTCTCTCTCTCTCTGTCTCTCTCTCTCTCTCTCTCTCTCTCTCTCTCTGTCTCTCTCTCTCTCTATTTATCTATCTATCTATCTATCTATATCTTGATAACATCTAAAAAGTATGGAGTCATAGAGGAGTTAATGAAGCAGAACATGATATCTCTAGAAGAAAAGCCCTTTGAATATTTGTGGATGGTGAATTGTATCCTCTATTCTGTGGTGGCCACATTTTTGTTATGCGAAGGATGGGAAAAGCTTCCAAACAGCCAACAAAAGAATACCCAAGACAAAGTGCAAAAAGAAAAGAGGAATACGAGAGCAAAGCTGGAACAATCAGGAATGAGCTATCTATTGTTAAAGCGGAATTGGACAGGTTAAGGGCCGAGAATAGAAAGATCGCCAAAAGAGGAAGGAAGGAGAGGAAATTCTTCAAAAGGAATGCAAGAATATATCAGTGGCGAGCTTGGTGGCTTACATGGAGAAAAAGAAGTTAAAGAAAAGGTTTTACATATGGAAAAAACAGGAGGAGACATGGCTAGTAGAAATACAGACGACACTGCCAAAATTCCAGAGAACAAGTACTACCAACAACGAGATGAAGGAGGACCTGTTTGAAAACATCGATCAGGCGAGCAGCTTCTGGTGTGACCTCTGGGAGCAAAAAGGTACAGGAATTTGCAGTTCTGACTGGTTAAAAGAGATCAAGAGAGCAATAAATGACCAAGTCCCACCCCCTATGGAGGATAAAGTTATTCTAACAGTTTCACAAGTGGTAAAGACCTTGCAAAAGAAGAGAAATTGGAGCGCACCTGGACCAGCCAGGCTGGTAAATTACGGGTGGACAAGAGAGCATGTACTTCACGAGAATGTGACCAAAGCATTAATTTCAAGCAATCATGGGAGGCCAACCAGAGCATCCCCCGTGATTGTCGGCTGGAAAAGCATCCCTCATTCCAAAGCCAGGCAAGTTCTCAAGTGATTGCAGAAGCCTAATTTTAATTGCAACCTCATGCAGTGACAACTATATTTACCTTGTATTTGCTCTCAATGAAAGAAATGTATGTGAAATGAATCATGTATTGAACTGCGGATATGAAATCAAGTAAAGCTATGATTCATATTATATATTCCTGTGATGAGTGAATCAATGAATGAAATGATATATGAAATGAATCCCATTGAACTGCGGATATCAAGCCACAAATGACCAGCTCCCAACATCGGTGGCTTCATAGCTGAGTTGGTTAGAGCGTCGCACCGGCATCGCGAGGTCATGGGTTCAAACCCTGTTGAAGTCCTGAACTTTTCGGCATTCTCAATGCAATTGCTAAAATTGCGTTTACAGCTGCGAGGATAATAGCTTCAATTTAATTTTTCTCGTAACCGTGGATCACAAGTTCCAAATACAACACTTCCTGTCTCTTGCACACCGACTTTGATATCATTTTTTTGTTCGTTTGTTTGTTTTTTTTAAGACGCGGATGAATGTCTGCTTGGGGCATGTGGATACGCTGGACACACATATGCAAATACACTTGGATCCTTTGATTGTAAATGTAGTCCAGGTTTCAATCGGGTTGATGATGCATCTGCTGACGATAATTGCGAAGGTAACGAGTTAATAATTAAGGACAGTGTAAATAGTTTACCGTCTTACTACATTATCTTAACCTGTGATGAGTTTGCCTCACTGAAGAACTTCTTTCAGCTCATTCTGTTTTCGGTAACGTATGCTGGGAAGTCGCGAAAAAGTGTGGTCGAGAAGATGCACATGTGTTAATTTTTAAGTGTGAAGGATTTTGTGTGGAGCTATGTTTGTGGAGCTGGGTTCAAGATATGGGCAACCCCCTGCAAACACAGCTTTTTATATTTACTATTATCATTGTTGTTATTACTTTGAGATATCAATGAGTGTGCGACGTTAGCCTACGGATCTTACAACTTCTACGAATGAGTAAATATGGATGGCGATTATACATGCTACTGTGAAAACGGATATCATTTTAGCAAGGAAAAACAAACCTGTGAAAGTATTCTAGGGTCATTTCATTGACTGTCGACTCTTTTGAAGAAGTAGCCCCTTCATAAACGATAGCACCTTGTTATCTATAACTTGAAGAGACAAGAGCATCGGATGCACTTGCCTCAGAGCTGTTAACTGCCAAACATTTTTCATCAGAAATCAAACTGGTTCGACTCTCGAAAGTTAACTTTCCGTTAGCTTTATTTGGAACTTAAATGTCATATGGTCTCGTTTCGGTTCGGTCTCACGGGAATGTTTTGGACGACCTTTAGGAGCAGACGTGGCTCAGTTGGTTAGTGCGCAGCTTTCGGAGCAAGAGGTCCCCGCTTCGATTCTCGATTACTTTACCGTCTGTTTCGACTTTCTCTGACCCGTGTAGCTATAGCTTGAAATATCCGTAAAACGGAGCACTGACAGAGGGATCGAGGGGGGAGGGAGGGGTAAAAGGCGCACCGAGAGAGTATTTCTAACATTATCTGGTGACGCTGAATGGGAAAATTTCACCGTCCCATTTCTTCAAAAAAGACAACATATGTTGATTTTAAGGCTCAAAAAATGCCTAATATCGTTGCCATGGTAGCGTTATTTTGGAGGAAAATTCGTCTTGATATGATTACCCTAACTGTATCTAAGGACAGAATATGTTTATTTGTTTGAAAAAAGAAGAAAAACAACGTACAATTTGCACGAGATGCACGAGATGCACGAGTGATTGGCTTGGAAAGCCCTTAACGCTGTCGTTGATTGGTTATACTTCCACACGTGAAAGAGCTGTACGATTGGCTGTATAGGCTTTTTTTACATGTGAAAATAATGCGTATACTTCGCAATGAGTTCTCGTAAAATTAGGGGGAAATCTCACTAGCTTGTGTTTTCAGAAGTTTGTTTAAAGCACCCAAACCTCATTTAAGTGTTGGAGCAGATCGTGTTTGAAGTTCGTCCTTTCTTGGTTGCAATGCCGTAGTTTGCCGATTCGTGTACCAAGCCAACCTGGCGTGTTTCAATGAAATACATCAAGATGTGAATGATCTTGTTTTCAGAGATAAAGTGGAATAAAGTACACCTGTAAAACTCTTCTTTGACCTTGAACTGACAAAGTTGTTTTTAGGGCTCTTAATTTCAGCGTGATTACTATTCGCTGGCTATTGACAGTTAACTCTGAAATGGCTTTTTTTTCCTTTTCCATTCGCTCGCTGAGGGTGTGCTTGTTTTCTTTTAAAACTCATGCGGTTCAAGAAAAAATTATTGCCAAACTGGTCAAACTCATCGCTTTGTGATTCATGCGATATCGGTTTTGGCGTAAAATTTACCGTGGAATTCTCTAGTTAGGCAATGAATTTTTCTATAGAAGAAAGCAAAGAAAATGATTTAATAGGCCTTAGCACGGGGTTCGACGCCATCTTGACGGATAGGCAAAGCGGTCAGAAATTACAGTGTTTGTATGGGAATCCGATAGCAAATAACTTCTTCCAAAATTGAAATTTTCACAATTTCTGAATCGCAACGTTAAAATACTAGGTAGAAGATTGTATCCACCAAGTTTGAAGGATGTAGATTTCCTATAAGTCGCTGAGCCAATCTTTTTTTATTTTCCATACATTTGCCTTTAAATTTTTTTCCCGCGAACCGCGTCTAGACGTTTGTCTACCCAGCCAAATTTACTGACAAATGTGTGGAAAATTCAAAAAATTAACTGAGCGTCTTCTAGCCAAGCTACATCCTTCAAACTTGGTGAATACAATCTTCTACCTAGTATTTTAACGTTGCGATTCAGAAATTGTGAAAAATTCAATTTTGGAAGAAGTTATTTGCCATCGGATTCCCATACAAACACTGTAATTTCTGACCGCTTTGCCTACCCGTCAAGATGGCGTCGAAAATCGTGATAAGGCCTATTAGTAAAGCAGCAACCGGAAACATCAAAACCCGGACAATTCGACAATTCAACAAAATGGGCCCCAAAATCAGCAAAAAATTGTGACGCCGATGAATAATAAAGTAGCTGCTATTTACAAAATGATGGACTTACATGTTGATAAATAACCTCGTCTTGGAGAGTAAATCTTTAACTTTGCAGAAACAATTGTCAACCTCAAGATTTTGGGCGATTGTGATCTTTGTTTTGACTTCGCTCATTTATTGTCAAACTTTATAACACTTGACAGAAAAAGAAACTTAACGAAAACCCGGTATCTTGCCATCATTTGACACTGACAGATGCTTCACTATTTGGCGAGTAAACATGCCGGGGTAACTTAATCACAGCGCCCGCTGAATTCCGGCGATGTCACTTTCGATTTTGCGATTTATTTGTGCAGCCAAAAGTACAACATCACAATTGAACGTAGTAAAAATCTCCCAAAATGTTTGTCGCTGATCGTAACTTTTTATATTCTATATTCACGGTCCAAAATTATTGTGGTTTTCATGTCGTAAATATGTTATTCTCGAGCGACCGTCCTGGAAACTTCCCTCTGCTCTTTCTAAAAACTGTGTATCAATATTTATTTACTTTTGCATCAATATTTGTTTTTGCATAAAGCAAGCTAATAAAATCTGAACCTTGCTGAGTTCGCATTTGTTAGCGTTAATAGTATTTTCGGTCCAATGCTTCTGTTTTCCGAAGGGATGTTTTAGGTCACCCATCCAGATACAGGGCTTAACTTTAGTAAACTTTAGTATTACAAAGCTGTCAGATGCTCAGAGGGCACGCTTAAACTTGTGCTGAAAGGGATTTGTGAGGGAGCTTGAAAATTATCAGAAGCCAATGTTTCTCACTTCCCATTTATTTTCTTCAATCTTTCTGGGTTCAGTACTTTGCTAGGAACCACATGTCTTCTCAGGCTATTTACCCAAGACTTCTACCATGGCACTACAATGATAGACAATACCAAAACAATATTGTGCACTGTTAGAGCCACATATTACGCAAGGACAGATCTGTTTCGTCGTACGAACGTGTGAGAACCTGTGAGCCAAAGGGCCTCTGCTGGTATGACTTATAAATGGTGTTAATGACCCCCCACCTTGAAAAAAATTGTCCGGAACGGTGCACGTACCACAGGCAACGCAGTGTACCCTCACGGAGGGTCTAGTTCGTTTGTCTTCGGAGACTAATTTTATGGAAGTTTTTCTTCCCGAATTAAGTCTTCGATGCATGACATTCCATCAATTCGTAACATATCAATTCCTCACACAGTAGTTGAGTGCATTCATCTATGACTAAGATGCAACAAAGTGTGGTTGTTTTTGTAGTTATAAAGCAAATGGGTAGAAGCTTCTGCAAGCAGACTCGGTCGTTCTGAGTTTGAAGCCTCAAAACCAAAAGGCAATATTAAATACCAAAAAACTAAAACTTTATTCAAATTATTCAATTTGCTAGCTTGAATATGATATATAGTTTGACCTTATATACAAAATAGCAATGCGACAATTTTATTTTTCCGCGGACCCCTCATTTTCCTTTACCGAGACCTTTATAACCATGCTCTGACCATGCACCCACTATTCCTTCTCAGAAATGCTGGTCATACACCTTTTTCCAAAATGGCCGCCATTTAGATATTCTTTTGTTTTTATTCAAATTAACGTACTTATTCGGCTACAACCCGAGCTCGGCTATAAGCCGAGACTCCAAACTTCTTATGCATTTATCAACTTGATTGACTCGAATGGTAAATGCATAATACTCGGCTATAAGCCGAGACCCATTTTACGTCTTGATGTGTATTATCGACTATGGAGTTTTCGTAATTTTAAAATACAAATTGACATTGACTAAAAAATTATACTCAAAGCAATAAAATGAACACGAAAGATTAGAAACAAACAACCGACGTCATCGTGAGGTGACGAATATTATTAAACAATTACTGACATCCCTGGAAACATGTCTTCATACAAGTGAAGCGTTTTATAAAAAGTTATTCGACTGGAAACCTTACAACCTCGCTATTAAACTTAAAATAGTCGCCGAAGCAGAAGCTGTAGAAAATAACTCCAAGATCGCCAGAGAATACGGCATCAGCGAGTCGATGGTTCCGTCGCTGGAGGAAATGTTAGGCAAATTTGTTCAACGGGGAGCTTATCGGGGAGCGTATCCCGAAGATTAACAAACAAGATGGCGGCAAAGGATCGAAGAGCCATCCCTGCACAAGTCTTGTTACAAGAAGATACTCGGCTATAAGACGCACTTTGAGTTTAGATCACATTTGGGGCCAACAAGCATTTTTTGTGAGAAAAAAATAATGCGCCTTATTACCGATAAACTACGATATTTGAAATTACACACTTGGTTATCACATACAGTTTTGATAACAGTTCCTCTGTAGAATATGCTTCGTCTAATATTGATCTGCATCTCTTTGTCATGCTTTGTTAAGAACAATTCAAATGTGTCACGGAGTTAAAAACTTCGCAGAATTTTCCGGAGTATTCTAATTTATTCTACATGCCAGGACTTTCTAGAATTACACTGGTCAGTCAGCACTAGTCAGAAATACCAAAAATAGATATGTTCAAACTAGAGTTGATTTAGAAACAAAGTACATAAACAACCTTAGTTCAGACAGTAGTAGTGGTTAAACAAGTAGAGTGATATAAAATAAATATCAAAAAGTGTCAGTAGAACCCTTCTTCAGTGTGAAGAAAACCCGTTGAAATACGTCCTTCTGTAGGTAATCGAGGTAATAAATGGAACTGTTACCTAAAGCTCCAATTAACGCAAGCATAATCCCTCTATGGCCCTTTTCATCTCAGCCTAGTAATACTTGGAGTGATAATTAATCTAGATTAGGACCACATAATCAGGACATTGGTAAGTAATTAAGTACAGAAAAAATTGGAGCTCCCTTTATCATGGAGCTATAGCACATGTATGTTTGATGGGCTCGAATATATTTCGTGATTTTAAAGTGCACCTAACCTCAAAATTTTTACTTTAGCAAAAGTTAAATATCATATATCACATCATAATAAATTATTTTATACTTTACCTTGTAAGAGAAAGATGCTGGCAATCGTTTGTCCCATGGTCGAGGCAGTGAGAGGCAAGGGCCTATTTCGTAGATGACGTCATAAACTACTTTACATTATAGTTTTGAAAGAACTTTGGCAATGTAAATTAGTTGGTGACGCCATCGAAGGAATAGACCCATACCTTTAGAGGCAGGCGTAGCTCAGTTGGTTAGTGTGCGGTTTTCGGAGCTTGAGGTCCCTGGTTCAATCTTCGGTGACTTTCCTCTGATCCGTTTAGCTATAGCTTTAAATATCCTTAAAACGGAGCACTGGCAGAGGAAGGGGGGCAAAGGGCGCATTGTCGGCTTCCTTTGATACCAGTTTCACAAGTGAAGGAACTACCGACGTTAAATAAAGTGACTTTATCTTTACCGTACCTTTACCTCTCATTAGCTCGGGCCATGGGACAAATGAATGCCAGCTTTGTTACTCTTTCGTACCTCATTAGGCCTATCAAACGTAAATATAGAGAAGAAAAGGCAAGATATATGTTAACCATTTCACTTTTGCAAAGAAAGTTCTTTGAAATTAGGTGTACTTTAATCCATTCAAATATTTTTTGTGAGACAAATGCAAAAAGTAAACAAATTCAAAATTTTATTTGCCTCAGTTAGCGTCATAATAGAACAGGCAGCCCAATCATAGTCTGTGAGACGTGGCGTTATTTACTGATTTGAAACTGTAGATAATTGTGGTATCTATCAATAATAAAAAACTAGTGGAGATTGTAGCCAATTGGCCACTAATGAAAACCTTTTAAATACATGTATGACTTAGCTAATTTTTAAGCATTCTGAATTTCAGCCGTCTCCTTCCCTTAAGGTGGTTCCATATAGTTTCTTGACCGTTTGCAACCTGTTTTCTAGAAAGTGGTTGATGGCGCGAGCTTGAAAGTTCCCGCGACCGACGCGCGACTCTCTCACGCGAAAAGTAAACAAACACGGTTTCCCAACTTTGCAAACTCTTTTTTCGTCAAAATTTTGTGCACATATCCTCTCTTTCAAATGTTTATCTATCCGTAAGAAGGCTGCAAATTCTTTGGAGTCCAACTGAAGGTTAAAAAATCATTTCCCATTGTTCTGAACTTATCTGATTCTAAGAACCATTGATGGAGGGACACAGTCTTTCTTGGAGTTGTGTACGCCATGGAAAACAAGCAAAAATCGCCAAAGGGGGATTCCCATATTTCTAGACCAAGTAAAGATAATACTCCAAACCGCTTGAACATGGCAGCTCTAATGGTCGCTTCACCAAGAGCAAGGAAAAAGATCTTCGCACCGATTTCCATTGCAAGAAATTAAAAGAAGGCATCAAAACTTTGGCTGTCAAAAGAAAACTTGTTGCATGAAAACAAGCCCGCCTCTACAACAAGAGCTGCTGATCTGCAATTTGAGATGTGAGATTCATTTTTCATTACTGTGCATTTGTAATGCTCTGTGCAGAAATAGCCCTCAAATGATTTTTGCCATAAATCCTTCAATGAAAACGAAATCTTTGAAATTTAAGGACAGAAATTCATCACAAAGTTGCTCTCAATAGCAGAAAATTTGATCATTTATGGCTTGTACTTTTTATAAATATGATGGCCTACTCAACACTGATTTTTTTCCATTGTCTTAAATGAGCTCCATATTTTCCTCCATGTGCCATGTAACATCAGCCAGCAAAGGGATATTTCGTTTTCGAACTCTAAATTCAGCTGCACGTTCATCATCCTCCATTTCGTCGAGTTCAAATGTTGGATACAAGTCGCACGGTAATTCAATTGTAAGTCCTTGATCATAAGACAGAAGGATGACATTCCTTGCTTCTCTAAAGGAGGTCATTTAGAACTTACTTGAATTCTCGCTGGCAGTTTCACAGAGAAAGCAAGTAAGAGGGAAACGGCGTAGTCACTGTTCGCCGCTAATGCTTAAAGTTCAAAATTGGCGGACTACGGTGCCGTACTCACCTCCACGAGCGCCGTAGTAGAGGTCGCTGTAGCGATTTGCTTGAAGTCCCTATTATCTCGAAAAATGTCAAGATCGATCTGACTTCCATGGGGAATGCACTCTTCTCTTAACGCGGCCACCTGACATTTAAAAAAATAGTGACAAAATCTATTGAGCTCGCTTGATACTCAACAAAGCAGGACATTTTCGCTGCGAGCGAATCTTTACCTCGTGTACCCAGAGCAGAGAGCAATCGCCAATTTTAAACAATAGATCATCGAATCCAATGCTTCAGGTATTCAAGTCTAGTTTAAAGAAACTTGAGTGACACTTAGCTTTACGTTCCATGCATTGCTTACAGTCACAATAATGGTTTTCGTTTTGCCGTTGCATGGTTTGTTGACAGTCGCAGCCATTTCCTGAGGTGCACCTGCCTAGAAGTGGTCTTGAATACGGTGATTTGAAGAATTTGCTCCAAAAGTTTGGGAGTTTGCACTCCATCAAAGCCGCCATTGCCCGCTCGCTCGTCGGCGCCAAGAGTCACCTGAACAACAAGAATAGTATAGCACTTGCAATAGTGAAACTTCAAGAAAATTTCATAGAATTCCACCCCACAGTACAATGTAGCTTGAGGGAAGGTCCTCAGCTAAATTCTTACGTTGAAACTTTGTCTCTTTTTGCGAAGAGCTCGAGGTTGAGCTCTTGTTGCAAATAATACCTTCTCTCGCGCATGCCATAAATTTATCCTTTACAAGTGGATATTTTCAAAGTATTGCCGTTGTAATTTATAAGGAGGACATCAAGTCTGTCTCTAACAACTGCAGGCCCATATCCACCCTACCAATTGTTAGCAAAATAATCGAGGTCATATTTAATCAACTTTATGAAATTTGCTGGCAGATTCGCAGCATGGTTTTAGACCACAGCATACTATTGAGGAAGTTGCAGCTCTCTGGGCCTAACTCGTATGCACTTATATAAGTGGTTCAAATTATATCTATAAAATCACTCTCAGAGTGCGTATGCCAATGGAACTCTGTCGGAATACCTTGCTGTTGTTGCAGGGTCCCACAAGGATCTGTACTTGGACCCCTATTGTTTCTCGTTTATATAAATGACCTTTAAGGTGGCTCCCGAGAGTCTTTTCGAATACCCTCACTACGAGGCACGATTTACAAAAGGAAACCTAGTAAATTTCTCTTAAAGTTTTCCCTGTAGAGATTTACCAGGATGGGTACTGAATAAGGCTTATTTTTTGGGTGTCAATTTTTGGATTATGGCCATTACCATGGCAACATCATATTTAATGCAGGTAGATATATTCCTATTTTGGGCCTAAATTCCTTAATATTTATACTTTCCTGCGGTGGATTTTTTTAATTTTTTCCACATTATGGAAATGGTATTGCCCGACACTTTGAAGTGGTAAAAAGTCAAAGTCGTTCAGACCGTTTTGCCAATATTCTGTAATTTGTCATTGTTCTAAATATAATCGATTAGCTCTGACAGATTTTAATCATTGTTCTAAATATAATCGATTAGCTCTGACAGATTTTAACAAATTTTCGGTATCTGATAGGAACTGTACGTGGTTAGAACTGAGCCAAGTTAAAAAAAAAAATTACCGAAGGAAACGAGAGGAAATTAGCAGTTAATTTTAGATTTGGTCACGTGAAGTCAGAAATCAGAAAAACACGTGCGATTCAGGCTTTACGCGGCATACTAGTGCCTTGTTCGCGAGTGGCCCTAAAACTCTAGGAAGCCGCCTTAAAAATGCAAGCAATTATCATCTGTACTTACGTACGCTAATGATACGTCCCTTACTTTCTCAGCTGATGGCCAAGCTACTCTTGGAGAAAAGTTAAACGAAGATATTAACGAGGTCCAAAAATGGCTACAATCCAATAAGCTCACATTAAATTTCAAAAGACAAAATATATGATTGTTGCATGGAAGTCACTATAGACTTAAGGATTTAATCAGCAGTTGATGCGGGCGACTACATATGGATACCTGGAAATTGAGGTTGACGAGGCATTGGGATGGCAATGCCAAACATTATGTCATCTGTAAAAAGATATCTGCAAGCATTGGGGCCTTTAAATGGGTATCTGCCCCCTGGTGCCCAACCAAACCTTGCTGCGAATGTATGAGGCTTTAGTCCTTCCCTACCTAGCTTATTGCTCTGAGGTTTGGGGTTGCATGGGTAAAACTCCAGAGATTGCAAAATAGGGCCGGGAGAATTATAACCTTTAGTGATTTTAACACAAGATTTGCGGATATACTTCACGACCTAGGGTGGAACAACCTTGAGTAAAGACGCTCGAAGCAGCTCACAATCAGGGTTTTTAAATCATTGAATAATCTTTATCCGGATGGATTAAAGAATTTGTTTGTTTTGGGGGTGCAGGGATGGCGCAGTGGTGAGGCACTCGCCTCCCACCAATGTGGCCCGGGTTCGATTCCTCAACTCATATGTGGGTTGAGTTTGTTGGTTCTCTACTCTGCACCGAGAGGTTTTCTCCGGGTACTCCGGTTTCTCCTCTCCTCAAAAACCGATATTTGACTGTTAATTGTTAATTTCCCTTTACAGTGTCCCCAATTAGTGCTCCAGCGCTAAATCTACTAGACACTTAAATAAAGTTCCTTTCCTTAAAAAATAAAGTTCCTTTGCCAACCTCCGGAATTCATTCCAACAATTTGCCAGGCTCCTCAAACAATGTCTCTGTGCCCCGGTCTCGTAGCGAGGCTGCTAAAAGGGCGTTCAGCTATAGAGGTGCTGTCATGTGGAATGGCCTTGTCAACAAAGTTAAGGAGACGTTTGATCTCAACTTTCTCTGGTCTGCTATGATTTGTTGTGAAACTTGTTTAGGAAATTATTAGCTCTAGCGTTAAACTTTTTAATGTTTTTGCTCCATTGCAATGAACTTTGGAGTAGGTAAACATTTTTCTAGTATTTCTAGCTCGCTTTCAATGAAGGATACCGTTAACAAAGCTTTACTGACTGATAATGCGTTCGATTTCTTCGCTCACGTAAACATGAGGTACTCGCGCGAGTGCACATGGTTGGAAATCTAACGCATGCTCAAATGGCGGTCTTGGCGAATTCCTATTCTGTGCCGTATTCAAATCGATGCGGTCTCGCTGTTTACACAACAGATCAAACCGCATCGTTTTGAAAACACTCCACTTTTGGCAGCGTTTTCAAATCAACACGGTCTCGGCAACCGTCTCGATCGGTATCGTGTAAGTGGAGGTGCAACCGTATCGAAAACGATGCGGTTACAAATGAAACTGCGTTCGTGTAAACGCTTTGTAAGAGCAATGGGAATTCCTGTGGATAGTGGATGCTGTGGCGGGCCAAATGAACAGCGAATAGCCGTATGAAGCCAGCTTTACCTAATTATCAACACAGATTACCCATCATGTTATTCTATCTGTTATGTTGGTTCCTTGAATCCATCGCAAAATTCTATGGCTGGCCATTTGTTTCAAAATTACGACAGGGTATACGCGGGTTTTTCTGCCGCGTATACGTGTTTAAATACGATACGTATGGGCTTAAGCCCATATATACGACCATTTAAATCGCGTATATACGCATTTTTAAATGGCCACGTATTTGCGTAAACTTAAGCGCGCGGATATGCGAAATAAATGCCCAAAAAAAACGTGGCCTTCAAGGGCCCATATAATACTGGTGCTAAAACGCGCGTATATGCGCTAAAATGCACGTATATGCTGCTAACCTGCGATCAGGCGTACTTTTCCTTAGACATCAGGATATGTATAGATCCCAGCCAAACGATAAACAAAGCGATCCGCAGACCCGTGTACACCATTCCGACGATAGAAGAAAAGCTCCCTCTCTTGAAGAATGCCAAAGTGTTCACTATTGTAGACGTCTCGGAAGCTTTCCACACGATTGAATTGGACGACGAATCCGCGCTTCTTACCACCTTTATGGGACCAGATGGTCGATACTGCTTCACGCGAATGCCGTTTGGCATCTCTTCGGGACCTGAAGAATATCAGCGACGACAGCATGAATTTCTTCATGGTCTCCTTGGAGTCATCAACATTGCGGACGATATTTGCATATTTGGGTGTGGTGACACCATAGAAGATGCTAATGTGGACCACGACAGAAACTTGGTACGCCTATTAGACAAATGTAGTGACTACGATTTACATCTCTCT
>NC_090888.1:13471905-13476905 GCF_036669925.1 Montipora capricornis | reverse complement strand
GAAAACACTATGAAATGATGTTTGTTTCGCTCACCTTCTGTTTCCCGTTTCTACATGGTAAGACTTGGGATCTTTGCGCACTCCGGGTTCTGGTTCTCATGCAATGGAAAGTTGATAGTTAACCGCAGAGTCGTCGGCAAGAGGTGATCTTTAATTATTAATTAAAAATTGTCTGTCTGGATCCCTACTCAACCGGTTAAAAAAAAAAGGTCTAAAAACAAGTTTTGAAATCAAAGTATTGAAATTGAAAGTATATCTATGATCTGAACAAATCACGAATCATAGACATTTCTTTCTGTCTACACTTTTACCATCCTAAAACTTGCACCGCTTAAAATCACCGCTTTAAATCATGCTGACGATACGCAGCTATATCTAGCGTTTAAACCTGATTCTGCAGTAAACGCTCTTGATGCTGTCAATGCAATGGAACTTTTTTATTCGTGACTTAAGAACCTGGATGCTCCATGATAAACTTAAATTAAATGACAATAAAACCGAATTTATATTAATTGGAACTAGACAACAGTTGGTAAAGGTGGATGGGATCTCTTTCTGTGTTGGTGTCTCTACGGTTTCCCCAGTCAAATCAGTAAAGAACCTTGGCACATGGATAGACAGTAACCTTAATCTCAAGATCAATGTTAACAATACGTGCAAAGCTGCCTATTACCATCTGGCGAATGTGCGACGTATTAGGAAATACTTAGATGAGAAAGCATCACAAACACTGATACAGGCTTTAGTAATCGGACGGATAGTTTACTGTAATAGTATTTTATATGGTTTACCAGGCAGGGAATTAAATAAGCTCCAACGCCTTTAAAATTCGGCAGCAAGAATTATTATTTTTTTCAATATCCCAAAGATGTGTCACATCACACCAGTTCTGCGAGAACTGCATTGGTTACCTGTTCAGTTTAGAATACAGTTCAAATTTATCATGATCACTTTTAAAGTAATTAATGGACAGGGTCCAATCTATTTCCAAGAGCTTGTTAAATTGCAGCAGAATGGAGCATATAATTTAAGATCTAGTAATAAGGGTCTCATGCTGCAGGCACCAAATGCCATAACAAAGAAAACATTGGGCGATGGTGCTTATATGTGTGCAGCACCTAAACTGTGGAACAGTCTTCTCCATCACGTGCGCAACGAGATTGATTTTAGTAAATTCAAAATTTTACTGAAGACTCACCTTCTAAAATTTAGCTTTTAATTAGGATTTAATTGCGTAGGGTTTTAATAGTTTTTTACAACTTAGATAAGGTTTTATGATTTTTTTTTATATTTAAATAAGGGTTCCACTGTAATTTATTAGCTGATGTAATTTTATATTTTATAATTGTTATGCGCATTTGATCATATGTAAATGGCATTTGCGCACTACAAGTATTAAACTATTAACTATTACGAAGCAGTTTGCCGTTATTTCGCATTATTTATTTATTTACTTGTTAATTAATTTTGGTTTTTCGTGCACGGTTTGTTTTTGTTTTTGCAAGTACATAAATGAGAACTGACAAAGGGTCAGTAAGGGAAAAAACGCGTTCCAGGTTCCGGATTCTGCGTTTTACATAAACCATCATGAGGCTCACTGATCATGAAAACCACGCTGCTGGACGACAAACGGTATGTTTCATCGTTTAGCCGCGGGGGCTATAAGCTGGCTCAACAGTAAATCCCATCCTTAGCCTTACAACTGAAGACATCTTTTCTGCATCGCTAGAAGAAACAACCGCTCGCCGGTGGCTCAGTTTGTTATGCAGGAGATCGTGAGTTCGACTCCGGCCAGACCCGCAACGCTCATGGTCTTAAAATAATTGAGGAGAAGGTGCTGCCTTTGTAATAACATCCGCAAATGGTTAGACTTTCAAGTCTTCGCGAATAAGGACTATAAATCGCAGGTCCCGTCTCACAACCTTCAATGTTCATAAACTCTGTGGGATGTTAAAGATCGCACACACTAGTCGAAAATTTTACGGTGTTGTGGTCTGGTCTTTTTCATCAGCCTTGTGGTCGGCTTGGCATAATCTTCTGAATGGATTACTGATCGATGACACCACATAACGGTATCCGGATGTTTCGCCCGAAAGCCTGTTCGCCCGACGGAGATTCGCCCGGAACTACAGATGATTCGCCCGATGATACCCGATGATATTTAATTGACTGATACACGCAATATCGTAACGAAACTATTCTGCCCTTATCTACAGAATTATTGAACCCATAACCAAGAGGAATAACATGACGGGGCAAGATCTTGAGTTATTGGTTATTGGTTATGGGTCGGTAAACGAACATATGTAATATGGCCCCTCTGTGATCTTATTCTGGAATACTGAAATGTAGTGATCCAAACTATGCTGAACATTTTTTTTCCTAGAATTTTTTGCTGCATCACTTATACGCTTAATTACTTTTTGCTTTTTTATTGGATCCATTCTGCAATATTCCTCTTTTCTATTGTTCAAGTGTTGTGCCTTAACCAGTGGTTCCATTGCATTATACTTCCGCTTTTTATTTTTAGTTATCAGATCTTTTTTTACAGGATCTAGTTTATACCACTCTGCTCTGTCAAACAAGAGTTTTTCCTTTACTGCAGGATCTAGTGATTTATACCACTCTGCTCTTTGAGACAACACTTTTTCTTTTTCTGCAGGATCTAGTGATCTGTAAAGTTTGTCTGGACAGTCTAGATAATCCAGAATACAATTCATTACCAATGTTCATAATGTTAACCAAATCCATTGATGAGCTAATACTTCTCCTGTAATTATAAATCAGTGAAGTAAGAGACATTGCTACACACTGAGTACCTGCACTTTCGCCAAACACTTCCACATTGCCTTGACTATAAGGCGCTTGAATAGTTCTGGTATGATCAATGGGCCCAGGGTTTTTCTCTATATCATTAGACAGCTTGAACTCTGTATGATTCATTCTATGGTCAACGTCCTTATAAACAGATTTTACAGAAGTGTAGTTACACTTAACTTTCACTCTTCGGCCACTAGTTCGAGGTTTTTTCCTTTGATGTGCTGTACACCATTTCCTTTTCGTACACCTCTTCTTGGCAGCAGACCTTGGTCTTACAAACATATAGTCTAACTTACGATAAAGTACACTCAACTTGGTAATTAAATGCATGGCAGAAGATTTCGGTACGTTCTTTTTAATATATTTTCGAACAAATTTCCTGACATGTCTGCTCTTATGCAAGGCCCGTGATAGCTGCTTCAATGGAATTCTGCTTGGTTCTCGATCCCTTTGGTAACGCCTGCTTACAGATTTACAATAAACAAACTTAGCATAACGAGATCGAAATTGCAAGTCATCTACTGATTCTTTATTATCAAGATCCACAATAACACATGGCTGAGCCTCATTCTCAAATATGTTCTCCTGCAAGGCTCCTTTTAGCTGTTTCGCTGAAACACTGCTTACTTCTCCATCCCTGAGAACAACATGGCGACATCCTTTTAAACATTTACAATAATTCAACTTAGCACAACAAGATTGAAGTTGCCAGTCTTTTATTGATTCTTTATTCTCGACATTCACAACAACAGATACCGATGATTCTTTCTCAAATTGGCCACAGTCATTGCAAGCATTCACAATAGCTTCATTCAAGCACAAAACGCTACACCAAGTATGGTAAAAAATGCTAACAACAGCACTAGTGAGGATAATTGCAAACGATACAAGTAATTGCACATAAAATAGCGTTACAGCTCCAAAGACAAAGGGATTCAGTAACAGCAGAAAACAAAAAGCCATGATAATACAAATAGACAGAAAATTCACCTTTTTCAGAAATTTAACTAAATGCATCCGGCTAGGCGTACATCTCTGCGACTCGATACCGCTAGCACTAACTTTAAGATCAGGAACTTTCTTCTTCAGGAAACTTTCACAGTTCTGTGCTTCTCTCCTTTGGCATTTGATTTCAGTGCAGTTCATATCATGATTTTCACATATTTGTTCATTTAGTACACATTTGTTCTCAACATATAAACTTTCTTTCAGTTTGCGGACCAACCCCGGCCAAAACAATCGCTCAACAGCATCTTTTAGTGTGGGTCTACCGCAAACGGCGTGTGCATAAGTGAGTTGTTTGAGCGTTCCGAGGAAGAAGCTTAATACAACAAAAAGCAATATGCTCACAAACGACATACTGTCATGGGCTACACACTTCGCCACAACTTGATCGCGAAAACAAATGATATTTGGTATGATCACACTCAATCATATGGTTTTGCCTGTCAATAAAAGGCATTATTATACTTAGGATCGAAATTCTCCAATCACAATTAGCTATTTTAACAACTTGTTTCCTCAGAAGGACGTCTCTGAAGCTGCCCAATCAAAACATGACGACTTCCATCCACTTAGTGCTATAAATTCACACAAACCACCAACGCTAGGTTTCCTTCGTTTATTTCAGGAGGGGTTAGATGATATCTGTCTATCGTTAGAATCTCTCGACTCCTGTCTCGTGTTGCTATCGCACACCCACTAAAATTCGCACATTCCTGGTCGTTTTATTCCTACTCGTTTAGAACCAAACAACTACCTCCTAAATGTCAACACCAGTAAATGATCACGCAAACGAAGCCAATGGCGAGAAATAATATTTCAACTGAATAGCTTGAAATAAAATTTGCGCGAAATCTCTCTCTTTAAAAAAGTTAAAGAAATATAAGGGCCGTTTATACGAGAGAAAGTAACACGCGAACAGCCCATATAAATGGTACAAAATCTACGTTCACAGCTTTCTCAAGCCCCGGCTTATCCTGGCCTGGGAGTTTATACTCGTATAAATAGTTCCTTTCGTGTATTATGTACGCCTCGTCCAGAGTAAGCCGCGGCTTATTTTCTCTCGTATAAACGACCCTATTGTTGTTTTCTCAAGTTAACAATAACTTCATTTTACGCAAGAGTGACTATACTGAAATCTTTTTCTGACCTTAATTAAAAACAATCGCCAGCTGTAA
>NC_090888.1:13451905-13466905 GCF_036669925.1 Montipora capricornis | reverse complement strand
TGCCTAAACTATAGCCTTTCGAAAACTTGAGACTCTTGAGATTCTTTCTCTAGATAAGCCATGTTGTTTTCGAACCTGTATTTTTATTGACAGATGCATTGTGTTATGGACCAATCAGGTATTGCCGTTGCTGGTGCAACGGGACTCCCTGCACACTAGTCGCAGTACAGATCAGACCGTCTCCCTCTTTCTCCTCCCCAAACCCCTCCACTCCCCCCCCCCACTCGATAGTTATATCCCTCTCCCCAGTTCGCTCTCGCATTTAAAAACAAAGATGGCGAAAGTTTGTGCTCGATCCCGACGATCAAAAGGAAAAATAGGGGACTGTGAACAGTATAGAAAATGCGGGGGCAGCGGTACCATGAAATGAACATGTCGGCATCAGTTTTTGTGTGTGAATTACGATACTTTAAAGCCTGCTATTTCACATTTTTATTCTTTCGTTTTTAGTTTATTATTCCAGTTGGCGAATAATGTTTTTTTTTTTTCAACTTAACATAGAAAGAAGCTGCGAAATTAGCAAAGTAAGGAAGTAATATCACACGCGTGATAAACGATTTTTAATTTGCATTAGTTTTCATCGAGAGCATTAGGCAATTAAAGCGAGAGAAATACGGCAATACACAGTTTTCAGGAACAGTTTCATTAATGACTTTTATATTTTTTCCCTACTTACGGTTTTAAAACAATACCGGAAGATTTAAAAATTATCACATTACCTGCACCCTCCTATATAAAAAAATTAACCTGCACCAACAACTGTTTGCGGAAAAATTAACACATAACCCGCGGGTAATCGCCTGGAAATTACGGTAGTTTTCACAGGAAGTAAGCAAGTTACATGTAAGTTATACATGGTTGTTACAAAATAATGTATTTAAGTTGTAGCTCTCTACTTTCAGAAATCTTTTTTTGCACAACCCTCAAGTCATACATACGCAACTGGTGTTCTGTTCAGGGTATCAGCACATACTTTTTCCAGCTGTCGTTTCACCTTGTGTTCAAAGTACTACAAGAAAGGATCATCTGTTGAATGGCTGAATGTTGCCAACTTCTATAATCCTCTAAAACTGGTTAAACTTGATTTCCATGAATTTTAACTGGCTTGGCCACCCAGCTCTCATTCTGCTGTAAACAAAGGTTGTTTGGAAAACTGCCAGCTTCATTTCTTTGATGACTCCTGATAGTCTTTGTTTTTTTATGAGTGCCATTATCATTACTTAGTAAAAAAGTATTGCATGTGCAGACTTTAATCTCTTTCGTATTAAATGAAAACGTTTCCCTTTCACCCCTTAATCTTACAAGGAAATTTTAGATCCTCCTTTTCAGTATTAATTTTTTTGTTTGATCATACTCGGGGGTTGACTAAAGCTTGGTTATTGTTCTTTCTTGGCCATCACATGTATTCGACTAAGTATTTTCAATTAAAAATACTTTTAAAGTAAAACCTAATGGCTAAACAGTCCAGTAGGACAGTGGAGGCTAGAGTTGCTGTTGTTAAGAATGACAAAAGTTTGCTGCATTTAATTATTTTGGTGTGGAAGGAATTAAACTTTTCGAGCAGGCTCTGCTGAGACAGGGTTGCCCTTATTATAAAAATAATATTGGTTTGATCAGGCATGCTGGTTGAGCTGCTTTTTGTCATCAATTGAAAACAATAGGATTTTCATTTACCCTGTCATTGTCGTTGTGCTCAAAGATTCCTTTTTGGTTGACCTTGAAATAGTTGTGATAATATAATGTGGTGCCAGGTTGTATAAGCACCTTCTTTGTGGGGAATAACAAATGTAAATTCAAGATTGTTTTTTTTTTGGTTTTCCTTTTGATTAATGTTAATGGAACAATATACTTAATCTTTTATGATTACTAATCACTTGCAGGTACTTGTAAGTGCATAACAATTTAACCACAAGTAAAAATTGTGATTATAACATCTTTAAAATGCCAGAAATTTGCCTACATTGTACAAACAAGGCTATGGATTATGCATGGGGTGAAATTAGATATGAGGTTTCCAGCTTTGAGTGTAATTAAGTACAGTGTACTTCCTTCATATGACACACACAAACATTTGCTTGAGAGTCACATGAGGAATATTAATGCAACAAGGTTTTACTAATTTTAGGCCCTGTTTACTCACAGATCAGTTAACCCTGATGAAAGGAGGGTGACAGTTAGTCAGCATATTGCACATGCAAAATTTTGTATGCAAGTTACTTGAGCATGAATAAAACCCCATCCAACTATTCATGTGCGAGTGCTAGGGTAACACTGACACTAACATCACCCAACTTCCTTTTGACCATTATCACTCAACATACCTCTTATTATTTTAGGCTTGATTGAAATAATTATTTGTACATGTATGCATGAACAATTTTTAATGCTTTTTCAGCTTTTATAAAGCACCTTATTTTAATTAAAAGTTAAATACCTTCGAATTCATCCTTGATCCTTGTAACAATAAGCTGTGATGTTTACATGTAAATTCTGATTCTCCCTGTGTTCTTTATTTTGTTGTGGAAGAGGACTTGCTAGGGTGCAGCTCTGTCACCTTTTTCATCTACATGTATTTTTGTGCTGATGATACTACGAATAAAGAAGACAAATCTGTGTTTTGTAATAATTATTGTCTTTTAAATGTGTTTGCAAAGGGAAAAAAAAGGAAAGGAAAGGAACTTATTTAAGTGTCTAATCTTCTAGCGCTGTAGAGCACTAATCAGGGACACTGTAAATTGAAATTAACAAGTTAACGCAAATGAAATCAAGGTCACTGTAGCCCGGGAAACTCAATCGAACCCAATCGCTCCGTTGAGTTCGATTGGGTTCAGTAATCGAACATAATCGGACTAACCAAAGAATTTTTCCAATCAAACACAATCGAACTTTCAGTGTGAAACTAATCATTCTGGAAGCGGTGGTAAACGAAACTTTAGCAACCAGGTTTTAATTGACTCTTCTCTGACTAGCTTAAGAATATCACTGGTCGGGGTTATTCCAAGTGTTATAAAGACAGATGACATAGTTTACTGCCCTGTTCATGTTACCCAGTATTGTGAATTTGTCAGTTTTGAATCACCTAAACAATAAAGATGTTAGTTATTTGTAACGTATTAATAATAGCTTTCATAATTGCCCTAAAACATGGTTTAAAGAGTGAAATCCTTCGTTCCGCGCGTATCTAGACGAAGGACTTTTCGAAAGTCTATGCAAATGGTAAACGCCCCAGGACTCTCTCTTTTCCCGCCTGGGTTCCAGGCCCATTTACAGGACTGTCCCTAATGAGTGCAAGATGGCGGGGCAGTGACTCAGTAATTCGGGCCTATTTCACAGATCGGTGGTTTTCGTACTAGAAGAGCATGGCAGACGCGAAAGTTAAAAAGCCTTTGAAGGCTGTCTATGTTGTCAAAGAGAAGTTGGAAAAAAATGTATACGAAACAAAAGGCATGGCAACCCTTGTTTGGTTTGAAAAAGGAAAGCGTTTGGTTACTTGGTCTGGTGCAATCAAGGCAAACGGAAGGAATGGAACATTAATCGCTGAACGGTTTTCTCGTCATCATATTGGGGACTATCAGCTTACAGTGTCGATCTTTAGGGTTTATGGGAACTTCACGTTCCTAAAAATTGATGGTCATAGTAATAAAACCAAAACCTCTAATGGAAAAGACAAGATGCCAACATATCTCAATTTCGAAGTTCCTAAAGATGTCGCGTCTAACTTTGAAGCCAGTTCGTTTGTTGGATCTGATGATTTTAAACTATCGTTCAAATACAAAACGAATACTGGGAATCATGAAGTAGAAGAGGTAAAAGATTTCGACTTGTTGTCAGTCATTGGTGCTCCGTTTATCAGCGAATGCGACGGAGGCAAATATTCTGTCGTTGGCTTAGTGGGTTTGACAGAGGAGAAGAACATTTGTCCATATTTTGTAAAGCGGGACTTATTTGGTGAGTATCCTTTAAATCTTGTTTACGAGATAAGATTTGAGCCCAGTGTACTAGCCTGGGTGCCAGAGGTTTTATTCTTTTCTGAGGAGCGGTTAAATGTACCTCACCACGACGTCCACGACTGCTTCGTGGTTCGGTAGAAATCACACCAAAGAAAGTTCAGCGTTGTTCATGTATTGATATTTCTTTTTATTCATTAATATGTCAAGACTTGTGTAATGCGCCGATCAGCTCGAAACTTCAACATCCCCCCCACCCCCTACTTTTGAACATTGGATCGTTCAAATTCTCGCCAAAATGGTGTTCAAATGCCCTACCCAATCATCGGATTTGTATGTCAAACCCTACTAAAGAACTTAACATTGTTGTCGGCACCTGTCGTCTTTAATAAAGCTTGGGTATAAACATGCCAGCAAAGGTTTTGTGACCTTTTATGTAATGATGCCATTTTTACCAGACTTGAGCAACTACAAAACACAACTTAAATATTGAAACTGTTCAAAGTGACTTGAATTAATTTACTGACAATGTCAATAAGCAAGTTTAAGCTCCTCTAACTCCGAAACACGGCAAAGGTTGTTTGACAAAGGTATTGTATACTTATCAACAACAACAGAGCCTAGAGCCTTTACGACTGCATGTATTTTTAATTGTTCAGTGTTGGTTGATTACCCCTAACAGAAATGTACAGCTTTAACAATGAAATTGGGGTGTGAAACGTACGATACTGTATTCACTCTATAGTATGACAAAGACGATTACGCTGCCAAAATTTCTTTGAAGACCTTCCTTTGAAGACAACTTTTGAAGACCGTTTTTTGTCAGCAAATCACTCACATTATCTCTTCCTTTAACTCTTCCATCTCATCCAAACATGTGTTTAAAGCTGTTAGCGACTTCAGCGCCCGAAAAAAAATAACATGAAACCTGACACTTCCAGTTCAATTTTTCCCCACCCCACCCAGGCAAAGGTCAAATTCTCCACCCCCAGGCACAGAAAATAGTCAAATTCCTGGTGTTTGCCCGGAATTTGAGGGGGGGGGGGGGGGGAGGGGATGTTGAAGTTTCGATTTGATTGGTGCATAATGAGGTACACCCTCTATGTTGAGAGGTGTGTTGGCTAACTAGTTTTGGAGATAATAGATTTAATATCCAATATTTTGCTCCTTGATATCTGTAAGATGTAATGCAGACCAATGCGACCCAGGAGTTTGGTCTACAATGTAGGTAGGGTCATGCACATGTTTTATGGTGAGTTCTGTCACACGATGTCCCTTGAACACTTAGCCACCTTTCTGTTCTGTGTGCTTGTTTGACTGCATCTAAGACCTTAAAATATTTAGCATTGTTAAAAAACTGTTTATTTACTGGTTGGCTCAGTTACATGTGGTTGAGCATGGACTACTGTGTGGGAGATCAAAACCCAGCCGGGTCTTTAAATATTAACCTGAATACAAAGTGCTCCCTTAAAGTTCACCTAACCCCAAAATATTTTTTTCGCTAAAATGAATCTTTGCAACTGTTCGAAACGCATTGCGGCCATTTTTTCATTTTTCTAACAAATCCTGGCATTTTATAGGCTTCGAAAGTTGCGAAAATCCAAGCATCTTTTGTTCACGACCGAGTCAGAAGGGGAGTGGGTCTATTCCTGATTTGACGTCACAAACTGATTTACATTGCATTAACTCTTTGTAAAAATGCATGCAAAGTAGATTGTGACGTCAAACCAGGAATAGACCCACTCCCCTTCTGACTCGGTCGTGAACAAAAGATGCTTGGATTTTCGCAACTTTCGAAGCCTATAAAATGCAAGGATTTGTTAGAAAAATGAAAAAATTTCCGCAATGCGTCTTGAACAGTTGCAAAGATTCATTTTAGTAAAAAAAATATTTTGGGGTTAGGAGCACTTTAATTGTAGCCTCATCTACAAATGGTTAGACTCCCTAGTCTTCTTGGACAAGTACAATAAATCATAGGCCCTGTCTCACAAGCCTTCAATGTTCATAAACCTGGGGGACCCACACATTGTTTGCAAAGAGTAGGGCATGGAGTTCCCAGTGTTGTGGTGTGTCCTTTGTGGTTTTGCTGTGTAGTTTAAATACTAGTATAATGTATCCTGATTTAAATTTAAGAGTATCCCATTAAAGCATTAAAGTGGTACTGGTATGTTGCTATTACTTAGAATATTTATCTCTCTTTATTATATTTGTTGTCACGTGTTTGCATCAGTGGCCTTTTTTTATCTATTAGGACAGGCTCCCCATGAACAAAAGAAAAACCCCATGTGCTCAAAATGATCAGCCATCTTGACTGTAAATGTAGTTGTTTTCAATGCAGTTCGTTGATATTATACCCGGCCGTTTAGTTTGAATTTGTTTGTGTATTATTGCTGGGTCAACTCTGCCACAATAAGTGTTGTGAGATGGGACCTACAACTTTATCCAAGATGGATGTAATTACGAAGGCAGCACCTCTCTGCTCAGTAATTTTAAGACCCTGAATGTTGTTAGAACCTGTGACCTCCCACACACTAGTCCAATACTCAACCAACAGAGAAAACTAATGGGGTTAGTTTCTTAAGGAACTGTGGTGGTACAGCGGGTGGGGAAGTGAAACACAAATATGGTGTTTATCAGTTGGGTTGATATGGTAAATTGACCACTGTATCTTACCAGCAGAAAGACAACTAAACTAGTGGTTTGACTTAGTGAAAAATAAGTATGCAATGCGTACATGTGTGGGCTTTGCTGCTAGCCCCAAAGGTTAACTACACTTGAATCGCGTCCCCTCAGCCTTTCCCTGATACTCCTCCCCTACTTTGTACATTGTACTCTTTACCTATCCATCAAAATGTTTTTATTTAGACTGTGAGCCCCTCTAAGATTGGTTTGTTTCCAGGGAAATCTGCCAAGATCTGCCATCAACATAACTTCCTTACAAAAGCCACAAAATTTAAATGGTTTAAATATACAACCCATATATTTTCACTACTAAAAATAGATATTCTTTTTATAAGTATGCAAGAATTCAAGAAAGTCCTGTAAACCTAAGTAAATATCCCAATAGACAACTGTTTGTGGGTAATAATTTAAAATTGATTTTTGTGTGGGCTTTGCCCACACTAAGTTGGCAGCAGAGGTATTTGTTTTCCGGTTTAGGAGAATGGTCACGTGATCTCTAAGAGTTTGTGGAGGCTTGGGTACTAGTGCGTGGAAAAGAAGTGGTGGCCATCTGATTCAGATTTTTAGCCAATTCTATTTTGAAACACTAGGTTCATGATCAGAATTATTCACCAAGCATGAGGTCAAGATGGCTGGATATTGGCCTCGTTCTTGTTCTTGCGTGTTTATGGACCGAGACAAAGTCAAACTCCATAAACACACCAAAAGAGAATGAGGCAAAATTCCAGCCAACTTTACTGAACAAGCTAGGTCAATAAAGGATTTATTATATGGGATAAAACACCAAAAAAATGATCTTTGATCTTGTGGGACCAAGCGAGAAATCCTGAGCAGGCAGTAAAGCTCCATCTTGCTTGCTGGGGTAGCCAATCACAGCGTGGGATTTGCTTCATCTTGCCCACTCATGCAGCTAGTCATGTAATAGTCAATATTGACCGAAGACTAAAATGTTCTTACATGCTTTTTTGACTTTCATAACTTCAGTGATCCTTCAATTTTCAACATTTCATAATGATATGCCTGTCTAAAAGTCTTGAGGTTTTATTTTTAAGTAGAGATGCTATACTCATGGGGAAGACTTTAAATCATATGAAATCAAATTCAAGCCAAACAAATCAGACATTGGTACCTGCATGGAGAAAAACCTTTTAGTTAAAGTAGAGGGGACAACCAGCAAGCTCAACTGACATGTGGTGTTGACTACAAGAATCTTCATTAACACCTTGTGTACCAAAAGTTAGGAAAAAATCATCTGCTGAATTCATTTATAGTTCTCTATTTTCCTCAACTGTTTGTCAAGCTGGCACTGTTCTTGCACAATGAAATGCAACATGCCAAATATGATCACTATTCTACAACATGACAAAAGACAAAAATTTAATGCCCACTTAAACATCAAATTATGCGTCTGCATCTATAAGAACAGAGAGGCCTACATGTAGGTCACTGTCACGAAATGTTCCCTTTCTACCTAATATTTAATTGCTGGTGAAAACACTATGACCCAATAAATGAACAAATGAACGCATACTCCTGACTCATCCCCAGTCATCTCTCATTATTAATATTTGGCGTGGAAGACTAGAACAGGCTCTTTAACGAAGGGGATGACATTCCCATCTTCCCCGCTCGCATAACCCAAGCGCTTCCTTAGTAAAAAAAAATAATATAGAGACAACCTGGAGACGATTGGGGATGAGTCGGCGCATGCCCCACACTATATGAGGGTTGATTTCCTTAAATTAACTTTATTTGGAATGATGAACAGTCAAATTTAAACCTTCTTAATGTGCATTCATTGTAAAGTGCTACTGCTTCGATACTGCTGCTGAGGGAATGACAGAGAAATTACAACCAAAACCCTAATGCTTACTTCAACATTAGTAGAGGGTTAGGGTTTTTTTTTTTTTTTTTGGGAATCTGCATTATACCCTTTGTCTCCATTATTTCAATGACCCTTTTTAAATGTCTTGGCAGCAAACCTATTCAATCAGACTTACAACCAACCAAAGAATGTTTTAAAAGAACACTTGGCAACGACCATTAAGAAAGTACAAAAACAACCTTCATCTGATTTTAATGCATTCATTTTTCTTGAAGTACAGAGTGTATATCCTTGACCATGACCTGCACAAGTATGATGTTTCAGGCACCACCATATTGGGGATGATTATTATAGGAAGCGAATCAAGGATTATCACATTAGAAAATGTGTTTAAAGTGCTACTGTGATCAAAAATCATTTTCTTTTTTTCTTCAGAGTTTGAAAGTGTGTTAGCTTAACACCTGACAGGTAAAATTTTGAGCTTTGATTTTTATCGAAAGGCTGTTTATTTTGAGGTTTGGATTTCATGGTCGGCCGTTACTCACGTTCAAAACTGACTGATTGGACCTCAGAGGGTTGGATCTAGCGAAAAGTGACGTCATTTACTCACTAGCTTAAAATTTCAGCGTGTAAATGGAACTTATTATATAATGCAAAACACGAGTTTAAAAGTCTGAAAACCCAAAACTCCTGTGCTGCATATTAACTCAGCCGCGTATGCACACATTGCATTCTTAAACCAGTGAGTCTTTGACGTCATTTTCTCCTCGACCCAGCTCTCTAAGGATTTTAAAGTTAGTAATGGCGAACCAATAAACAACAAAATTCCAGCTAAAATAAACAGGTGTCTTTTAAAATCAGAACTTAAAACTTGGGTCACTTAATGTCAAGTTAACACGGTAGTTTTGAAATCCAAAGAAAAAGAAGAATTGTTTTTTTGGTTGCATTAGCACTTTAAAGATGCCTTTCATTTCTGCTTTTGAAGATCCAGGGAACCCAGCTGTCAGGGTCCCAAAGGGGTTTAGGGCTGCAGGGCTCCAGGGCTCCAAGGCCAAAAAATCGGGGCTCCAGGGTTCCATAGCAGCTACTCTAAGGCTCCGGGCTCCACTGTTAACTAGTAGACTTTACTCTAAACACCGGAATGATGATCGGGCTCCGGGCTCCACAGCAAAAAAATCCAGGGCTCCAGGGCTTCAGCTCCCCCCCCCCCCCCCTTCCCTTTGGGACCCTGAGCTGTTAAAGATGGTTCTGCTATTTCTAAATAAATTATAAATTATTTTATTTTATTTGACTTTGCCCAAAAATGTGGGGCAGGGAGGCCACAACAGCATAACCAATTACTGTGGTCCCAAAGATAAATACTAAATTACAAAAATATTACCTTAATAATTAAAAACAGCGAGTTATATCTTTAACAAGGGGTCGGGCCATATTACATTTAGGACAAACAGATTTCCATGTTTTAGGATTGTCTGGGTTGTAAATGTTCAAGAGAGCATTTGTATAATATTCAAAAAGTTTGTTTTTAAATGAAGCGAATGAGAGAGAATTGTCTCTAATGTAGGTAGGTAGAGAATTCCAGATCCTGCTTGTACGTATAAAGAATGAACGCTGGTAAGTTAAAGTTCTACATCTCTTGGTAGTATAGGTAGTAGCATTACTGGCATGGCATGATCTTGTTACTCTTGCAGACCTGTGTATGGTTAGTAAAATGCTGCGGTCAATGTCAATAAGTCCATTTGTAGCTTTATATAAAAATGCTAGGTCCATCATCTCGCACCAATAGCTTATCGGTAGTAAGTGGCACTGTATAAGTCTATCCTGGTATGACCATTCAGTTTGGAAGGGTAACATTAAGATGTGTTTAGTTGCTCTTCTCTGGACACGTTCTATGCTTTTCATCAGTTCGATTGATTGAGGGGACCAGACTTGGGTTGCATAACCCAGGTGCGGACGTACAAGAGCCAAGTACATAGTTTGGCGAATGCTAGATTTCCTGATGTACCTTGATGATCGACGAATAAATCCAAGTAGCTTATTTGCCTTATTGGATTGGTGGTACACTTGGTTACTCCACGTCAGATCCCTAGAGATCCACACACCCAAATCTTTCTCAGCTGTTGTGACGTCTAAGACAGACCCGTTCATAAGATATTGAAGCTCGATAGGATTTCTCTTTTTTGTTATATGCTGAGACTTACATTTCGGCTGGTTGAATTGGAGGAATGTTCATGTAGACCAATCCATAAGGTTGTCAAGATCAGACTGCAGGGCCTTAGAGTCATCGACAGAGTCAATAAGCTTGTAGATTTTCGTGTTGTTAGCAAAGCATGCCACGTTGGATGAACTGCACCTGTCAGGTAGATTGTTTACAAACAGCAAGAATAGCAGTGGACCCAGTAGTGATCCTTGAGGGACCCCAGATGATACCAACACCTCCGTAGAAGTTTCGCCAGAGACTGTAACCCTTTGTTTGCGATTAGTCAGATAGGCATTAAACCAATCCAATAGGCGTCCAAACACATTGCATTGCTTGAGTTTACGTAGCAAAAGTGGGTGGCAATCCCTCTTTAATAAGCCAGTAAAAAATTTAGGTTCCATCAGGTCTGTCACCAGTGGTCGTCGCAACCAATACCACTGTGACCAAGGTATGTAATCTTGTGACCCATAATTATATACTAGAATGCATCTTTTTTATTCTGCTTTACCTACATTTATTCCCTCCCAAGAGCAACAGATTTTACTCTGTCTTATGCCAGGTGATTTTACTCGTCCATAAGAGCCAGTGTATGGGTTTCAAAGGGTTTAATAATGTCGTATGTATGCCAGTAAATGTACTTATCACATGGCCCATACAGCCCCACGGGCACTATTGGGAAAATCCCTGTACACTCTAGTGCGAGCAGGAGCGAAAAAAGCTGTATGGCCCTGCTCCGTACAATGCGATTGTAAAGGATTTCATCGCTTTAAAACAATTAAGGTGTCTACAGTCAGAAAAGCAAATGCAAACAAGATAGTAGATAAATTTTCTGTGCATATTTTTGTTACTTATTTTGTCCAAGCCTGATATTCTGAGTGGTCAAGAATTAAGTGTAAAGAGCCCATTTGATAAAACGGTTATTGATGAGTTTAGGTCGGGCCAGACTGGAAAACATTTCGCCCTCAGTCAAGGCGCATGGACCTCGCTGTGCTCGGTCCGTACGCCATGACGTCGGGCCAAATATATATCACTTATTAATCGAGAGTGAGGTCATTACAGGGAGGTCATCTCAGACCGAGGCCTTGATGTATATTGACCGAGCGATAGCGAGGTCAAGACATCCAGGCCGAGGTGGGAGATTTCCCTGTAATGACTGAACGGGTGAGGTTAATAAGTTATTTATTATATGGCCTTTTTTTGCTCAGTTTTGTACTGTTCTTCGTCCTTTGTATAATAAAACTTGCTCTCTCTGTGACTCTCTTAGTAGCTCATACTAAAGAAGTATCTTTATGCTAGTTTTTCTTTCAGTTATTGAAAATATAGTTGTACTTTGTCCATATTTTTTGTTCTTTTTGCCCATGCGCTCGTAGCTTTTACTCTCAACTCAGAAGAGCCGTCGTTCCGTGAAACTATTTCATAATGCCTGGTCATTACAAGAAAATCTTGCCTGCTCAGCGGTCAATCAGAGCGCACATACTAGTATAGCCTTAAAATAATTTCCCATCTGGTCCTCCCACTCAGTCATTAAGTACATATTATTCTGTTGGAATCTAGTTTGAAAAGTCTTTAGGAGCATTATTAGGAATATGTACATGTATCTCACATCTCATACATGTACATTTATACAAGTCATACATTTAAGTGTGTGTATCAAGAGCAATCCAGATATTTCAATTTAATATTGAGAAAGGTAATGTTTAAAGAGAGCATTCTTGGAAACTATTTTGGAAGGCTCAGAATGGATAGAAAGAGGTACAGCTGTAGATTGTTCCAAATGTTGATGTTGTATATGGCCCTTCCAGAAAATATCAGCCTTCTAATTAGTATTTCTGGCAATTTATAAGTTTTGCCTTGAAGGACCTGATCATGCAGTAGGTTAGATGGAGGAACTCTCTTCTGACCTTTAATTTTATTATTGTTTTGCTTTTTCATGACAGGCACCGCAACGGGAGGAGAGACCTCTTGCAGTAAGGAAGTTCCCTCAGTGCCTCAAAGTGCCAACTGTATTGTTCCTTGTAAAAAAGGTAATTTGAATGAATGATCAACCCATTTGGTTCTGGATTTTCAATAAAATACCGTGATATGATATAATATATGCATTTTGCTTGAAGTACAGAGTGTATATCCTTGATCATGACCTGCACAAGTATGATGTTGTTTTGGGCACCACCATATTGGGGATGATTATTTTAGGAAGTGAGTCAAGGATTATGACATTAGAAATGTGTTTAAAGATGCCTTTCATTTCTGCTTTTGAAGATCCAGGGAACCCAGATGTTAAAGATGGTACTGCTATTTCTAAATAAACTATAAATTGGCGGCGTGAGAAACCAACATAACCTGCATCGCACAGGTCACATTCAAACTTGTAAGCAAGGCACTGTTGGTTCACAATCGGCGGCTTAGCTTCTCGCAGTTGGAGATCTTGTTCAATCTTCTGGCTGACAAATACGGGCCGAACGGTCGTGTGGATCTTATTACTTAAATCTTTAAGTTGGGCACGCATGTCAGCTGAGGGCTGATCTTAAAACAGTAGGACAACACAAATTGGGTTTGGTCGATCGCTGACCGTAGGTGATGAAACAGGTTGATTCGATGCTTTGATGGCAACAAACGGTGAAATGGAAGAGTTGACAGGTTTGTGAGGATATTTTAGTTGAGAAACAGTAATTTCAGTCGGTCACATTCTTTAGAGAAGCCCTTGCATCAGGAACCCGGCCAGTTCGGGGTAGGCCAGGGTCAAACCTGGCTTAAAAGCCCGGGTGAGCCTGGCTTGTGGCCAGGCTTTCGCCGGGTTGACCAGGGGATAAAAAATTCGGGGGAAGCCACAGCCACAGGGCCAGCCTGGCCTGGCCTCGCTGAAGTTGGCTGGGGCCAAAATTGGAAAGGGAAAGCGCAAAAACAAATGGTCTGCCATGGCAGGCCAGGGTCAAAACTGCCAAGTCAAGCCTTGTAAGGAATTTATTAGCAGAAAATTTAAAGTTTGGCCTGCAATACAACTTATAGCACTGGTCGGGCCGCCCGGGGCTGGCCGGGGCCAAAAATTGTTCGAGCTTGCCAAGGAACTTCGGTAAGCCTGGCCAGGCAGACACTACCAGGTAAATTTTAATAATTAATTGTCATTAATCAAAGACAGTTCAATAGACCCTTCTCCAAAATGGCGCCGACCGAGGGAGGTCTGGAAACTGGGGGTATAGAGTATTTGCAACATGGCAGAAAGCGTGCAAGACGAAATGCAACAGAACGCGAATTTCATTACAGATATTTTGGATTGCGCGAGCAAGTGGCTCGAAAACAAAAAGGACAAGAGAAAAGGGGACAAGTACTACCTGGAAACTTACCTTGAGGACGTTAAATTATTGTTTTCAGCTGATTGTTGCGTCGTAAAAGCAAAATGTTATCGCTCGATGAGGAAGACGGAAGCTCCTCACTCTCTAGGAATTGTATTTGATAGCGGAGAAGTTGGCACACAGTCTGTCACTCAGTGTTCATGTAAAGCTGGAACAGGAAAATGCCAGCACTTCGCGGCATTAGTTACCCATGTAATGGCAAAACTGCGCGATGATGACTCGCCAACTTCGCATCTACAGCAGTGGCATAGACCTCGAGGCCCTTCACTGGAACCACAGAGATGGTTTGAATCCGAGTTTGTAAAACCACGCATCGATCGCACACCTCGCGAAATGGCACCAAAGACTGTACAAGAGTATTTATATGATCCAAGACCCGTCGAGCAACGAATTATTACAGAGACAGATATTAAAAAACTTGGAGAGAATATCTCCGTTAACAACCCTACCACTTATGCTTCTTGGCTCCAATACTCGAATTCAGCAAACTACCAGTCTCTTCCATGGGGAAATTTCTTAGAGGGAAGTTCATTAGCAAATCAGTTAAGAGATGTCTATCCCCGTAGCGTAGTAGAGACTATTTATAGTGAAGACCTAGAGGCAGTGTTTGACTTCGCTGTACAAATAATTAGTTTACCAGAAGATGTAAGAAAAGGTCCACCACCTTCCCTTCCAGATGAAGAGAAAGCGTTTCTAGCAAACATTATTTTATCTCCAGAAAAGGCCATTGATATCGAAAAAAACACGAGAAGTCAGTCGAGCTGCTCGGTATCAAGAGCGGGCATTCAGAATCACTGCCTCAAGATTTGGAGATGTTGTTTCTAGAAAAGCCCCAATTAATGACAAATTCTTACATAGTCTATTTGCACTAACAAAGGTGCAGACTCAGGCCATGAAATATGGATTAGATATGGAACCAACAGTTGTAAAAGAGTTTAAGGAGTTGACAGGACCTCAAGTAGAAGTTTTCAAATGTGGCTTGCTGGTTCATCCTGA
>NC_090888.1:13441905-13449405 GCF_036669925.1 Montipora capricornis | reverse complement strand
GATCTCTGACCCCTCACTTTGGGAATGCTACATATTTGGCAGCACTCCATCCACTTCGCACATTATCCAGGCACACTGGCATATGATATGGGAATGCTATGGGGATTTGGTAAAGTACCATACAAGATCATGGTGGCCCATATGATGTGAGAATGATATGGTAAACTTCCATACAATTTCCACATTATTGTCTAGGTACATGTATGCTGCATCTGATATGGGAATGAAATGACTTTTCACGCAATTCCCGTCCTGTCCCATATATTCAGTGAACAGCTGTGATTCTTCCTAGTGTTGGACTACATTCAGTCAATTCAGTGGTCAGTTTTCTGAAGTAATTAGGTCCTTTAATCAACATACAAACAAGTACAGTCGAACCTCTCCTTACGGACACCTCTCTAATACGGACAGTTCACTTGGTCCCGAGAAAATGCCCATACTGTCATTCTTTGTAAAAATAACCTCTATAATACGGACCCTCTATAATACAGACAACGGACACGAAATCTCGGCCCCAGAGAGAAAATTCATAAAAACTTAACCTCTTTATTACGGAGACTCCAATGATGACAGTTCTTATTCAATGCGATTTCCTGTTGGTCGTTACATAGCATTAAGTGTAATCAATTGTTTCAATGTTAATACAATCACAGTATGGTTTGTTTTCAATCAGAAGAAATTGTATATCGACATGTCATTGCCATTTATCATCAAGATTTCTTATTATTTGAAGACTCTCCAGTTGCTGCTTTCCTTTTTCTCCCTCTTTCCTTCCCGTCATTGAATCAAATTTGGCTGATGAGTTATGCAAGATTATTTCAAAAGCTCAGTCGTTGTATGTCAAAAAACGACTAGCGAATGCTGTTCAGAAGAACATCACGGACTTCTTTAACGCAAAATGACTCAATAACAAAGAACTTTCATTAAATACTCTACTGTATGTTAGTGTTCGCTACACTTGTTACTGTTCTGTTATGTTACTGCTCGGAAACTGTGTTATAGTTTGCCATAATGTTTTTGGAATTGTACAGCTTGTATTGTAACGATTTGTGCTGTCCATTATGCATCTCAAAGACTTGTTTGGGCCATTTTTGATTTAAAGAACACTTAATACCATCAATGGAGCCTTTGAAGTGACGTAATATTCATGACCTCTATACAACGGACACCTCTCTAATACGGACACTTTGCTCTGTCCCTTCGGTGTCCGTATTAGAGAGGTTCGACTGTAGCACAGTTTCACATTCAGCCTAGATGGGTATTAATTTATTTACAGATCATTACATTTCAGCAACTGCAAAAACTAAAAAGGTTATAATATCCTGCTCCTGTAAAATAATATTTCAGCAAATCAGAGATGTACCGGAAACAACAAAAAATCCAGTACAGTCAAGCTATTAACAGTAACAGTTACTACCATGATTATGTAGCTCACAGGCAAAAATAGAATACAAAGTTCAAAGCAGTACCTAAACATTTAATTCATGATGTTTTAAAATTAAATAAGCAAAAAAACTTTTAAACATTTCAGATAAACCACAGAACTATAACAAGTCTGCAAAGAGAGATCCTTAAATACATCAAACCATAACTGGTTGAGGACACAGAATTGGCTGCTAAGCATATTTGTCTGCTGTAAAGGACCTTTCCCTGGTGTCCCATCAAAGAATTTTTTCTCTTTCAATTGGCAATTAAAAAAATACAGTATATATACAGTATTATTATACTTTAATGATGCATGTAGTGATTCCTCTAAATCACTGATCATTTCTATTACAACTTAAGTGTGTGAAGAGTCAACTCATAAATTTGAATCTCTTTACTTTACTTACAAACGTGAATAATACCTTTCTCAGGCATTTTCTGCATTGACTACAATAGTTAAAGTGACAGCCATTTAGCATTTTTACCAAAAGGAATCATTTGTCAATCATATACATATAACTTGCAGTATGAGCACTTGTTTTCCAAATCATTTGCTTCACCATTAAATTTTGCTCTAAAACTTCATTATTCTTCATTAAAGGTTTACCAATTTTTTTACAGGGTTATAGCATAGTTAATTGAGGTGTGAATAATGTGAATTCTATATACCGGTAAACCGTTCCTCATTTTAAAGACAATAAGGCATCAAATCAAATGTTATTCGCTCAAAGTTAACACTTACTTTTTTACTTGAGTTGTTGTAAGCATTTCCTCTCCTGTATCAGGATTTAATTAAAGAGCAAAACTAACCAAAAAATCGTCACCATGCACGAAAGTGTGATCGAAGATACGCAAACGTTTGAATAAAACCGCCCAAAACCTGTAAGAGCTGGACTGGGTTACCACTGACTGCTGACCAAAACGAAAATGGCTCACTAGTTTCCAGTGCGGTCTCTCACGTGTTATTTAAGATGGCGGAGGATGACAATCTTTCCACAGATTCATTATAAATGGGCACGATTTGAAAGATACTAGAGTTCATTGAAAGGATTATTAGTACTGACTTGGAGTGTGTAATTTTCAAGAGTAATACATCATGTTTTTTTTGGAATAAGGCTGATTATGAGAGCATCAAACAAGGTAATCCGTTGATGATATTTGTCACAATCTATAGAATACATCAGAATAAAGCTCTCTTTTTCATTTCTCTGTGTACAGAGTGATTTTATGTGCAAAGGTTGGGGCCTTTAAAGGACATTGTTTTAAGCAAAGTACATATATTACGAGTAGTGAATGAACTCAAAAAATATCGCGTTCACATTGGCATGCTTTGAATAAGACCAAACCTTGTTTTAATATGCATGTATTGAAGGTTGAAGTTAAAGCTCGTTTTTTTCAAGGCACCAGATGAAATCAAATCCTAAAAGGGCACTTAAACTTTGATTATTGTACTATTGCACAAAATTTTCAACTCGCTCAAGTGACCCTCGTGGGAGACGCGGTGGCATCGTGCTTAGTGCGCGGGACTCCGGATTAAGTGGTCCGGGTTTGAGGACTGGCAAGGGACATTATGTTGTGTTCTTGAGGAAGACACTTTACTCTCACAATGTCTTTCTCTACCCAGGTTTATAAATGGGTACCGGCGAATTTAATGCCGGGGCTAACCCTGCGATGGACTGGCATCCCATCCAGGGGGGAGTAGAAATACTCCTAGTCGCTTCATGCTACAGAAACCGGAGATAAGCGCCGGCCTGATGGGCCTTCTAGGCTCGTAAGCAGACTTAAGTGACCCTCAAGTTAAATCATTGAGTGGAATTCGTAAAGATGGACTGGCATCCCATCCAGGGGGGAGTAAAAATACTCCTAGTCGCTTCATGCTACAGAAACCGGAGATAAGCGCCGGCCTGATGGGCCTTCTAGGCTCGTAAGCAGACTTAAGTGACCCTCAAGTTAAATCATTGAGTGGAATTCTTAAAGATTCCTTTAAAATCCTAGTCCACATTGCCCTTTTAGCTTTCACTTCCCAAAAATTAGGCCTGGAAATCCAGAAAAGCCTGGCTTAAAAATCTTGGAAGGCCAGGAAGGCCAGGCTTTTTGACCGAACAGTGTGACTACAGCTGTACTTTAGCATGATAGAATGAGAAGGACGTAAATCATTTACATAGATCTTTTATCAGAGACTCTTTACATCTAAGAATAATCATGCAAAGGTTTAGTCTCAGGTGTCAAATTTAAGAACAGTCAATATAATATTCATGTTCAAGTGTGAGATATAAAATAATGTTTAAGTTGCTACATTAAAGATAATGGGCTGTTAAACCATAACATCATCGTATTTTGCAAGACATCATCAAGGCCATTTTAAAGATTTTTACTTCAAAGACAGTTCAATTGAGCCCACAGAGTTTGGTTAAGGTCACTGAGTAATTACAGACAATGTTACAGTAAATTGCGGTCAATGTCTGTAATGCTGAAGACTTAAAATTTTTGGCCTAGAAATTCAAAAAAGCCTGGTGAAGCCTGGCTTGAATCTTAAGCCCTGGAAGACCAGGCTTTTTTGACCAGGGTTGCCGAGAAAGCTCGGCCTTGGAAGTAACAAGGCCAGGAAGGCCAAGCTTTGGTGGCCAAGGTTGCAGAGAAAGCTTTGCTGTGGCCATGGTTGCCGGGCTTAACCAGGCCGCATTTTCCCAGTAAGCCTGGTCAAAAACCTGGAAAACCTGGCCTGGCCTGGCCTGCCTTTGCCAGGCTAACCGGGTTTTTGGCCGGGCTCCTGATGCAAGGGAGTAGTACCAAGTGGATAAAAGTCGAAATGCACGAACAGGCATCGTTTTTAATAATCCATGTTTGTACCGGTCATCTACATGCATGGCATCTGACAGGATGCGGCGATGCGGATCCGCATAATTCACTGAAATCCGCATCTTCCGCATAATTCCGATATTTTCCGCATAATTCCAATATTTTCCGCAAAAAACAGAAGAAATATCTGATATTAGTGATAAAGCAGCTCCTTAAAATCCTCAAAAACATAAAAGCCGAAGAAATTGACTGTTTTGAAACGCTTATTTTCCTGAACATTGAAGAAAACACACCATTTCGTTCGCAAGATGAAAGTTCGTAAGAAAGATCGTAAGCAGTTTCCGCGCATTTTTTCGCCAATGAGCCTGGACACTAGTTTTTGTTCCTACAATGCTTTCCATTGGACGAGAAACAGTTACACTTCAGCAAATGACGTAACTGATAAGAAACTAAGGGCGCGTTCGATTGACCGTATTCCGGAATAGGATTACATGGAATACAAGTTACAAATCCTTCGTTTTTACGGAAATTCACATTAAAAATGTCGAACCCCTGCTAAAATGCTATTTTAAACATATCTTTATTATCCTTGTTGCTTCAAAACGCCAGACATACCGTTTTGAATTCATCACTTCACGTATTCTTATTCCGGAATACGGTGAATCAAACGCACTTTAAGTCAATGATCGAGGGAATGGATCGCGCTCCAAAGGTATTTCAATTTTGCTCCATTATCTCCAAATTGAAACAAAATTCATGATGAGAAACAAAATAATTTTTTATCGCTTCATTTATTTTACCAAAAGTTGCGGCAAAATCCCAACTGCTAACCCTTTTATTTCAACGGTGAAAGCTGGTCGCAAATTGATGACTCCTCCATGTAATTTAATCACAAAGGGCAAAAATTCAGTCACAAATGCGATTGTATTGGTTGCAATTTCGATTACGGATTTACCGTAAGCATTTAAATACATTGGACGGGCCTAATTATTAGTTTTATAACTTGTTTAAGTTTCCGCATAATCCGGTGTAATTTCCACATAATCAACGCATGTTTCCGCATAATATGGCCAAAAATTTCCGCATAATCTTTAATTTTTTTCCGCATCCTATCAGAAGCCATGTACATGGCTCTTGTAGTGTAGCAAGAGGCCAGTATTTGTGGGTTTAACGTACACCTTAGTCTCAACATCATAAGCCAGTAAAAAAATCGGTTTCATGAGGTCTGTCACCAGTAGTCATCACAACCAATGCCACTGTGACCAATTATGCAAGGTCACTTTAATCATGTGATCCATAATTATATACTAGCATGCATCTTTTTATTCTCTTTTACCTACATTTATTCCCTCCCAAGAAAAACAGATTTTACTCTGTCTTATGCCAAGTGATTTTACTTGTCCAAAAGGGCCAGTGTATGGGTTTCAAAGGGTTTAATATAGTATGTATAACAGTAAATGTACTTATCGTATGGCCCGTACGTCCCCACGCGCACTATTGTGAAAATCCCCGTACGCACTAGGGCGAGGAGGGGCGGAAAAAGCAGTATGGCCCTGCTCCGTACAATGCGATTGTAAAGGATTTCATCGCTTTAAAACAATTAAGGTATTTACAGCCAGAAAAGCAAATGCAAACAAGATAGTAGATAAATTTTCTGTGCAGATTTTTGTTACTTATTTTGTCCAAGCTTGATACTCTGAGTTCTCATGAATTAAGTGTAAGGAGCCTATTTGATAAAATGGTTATTGACTGAGTTTAGGTCGGGCCGGACAGAAAAACATTTGGCCCTTGGTCATACATTTAAGTGTGTGTATCAAGAGCAATCCAGATATTTCAATTTAATATTGAGAAAGGTAATGTTTAAAGAGAGCATTCTTGGAAACTATTTTGGAAGGCTCAGAACGGATAGAAAGAGGTAGAGCTGTAGATTGTTCCAAATGTTGATGTTGTATATGGCCCTTCCAGAAAATATCACGCTTCTAATTAGTATTTCTGGCATTTTATAAGTTTTGCCTTGAAGGACCTGATCATGCAGTAGGGTAGATGGAGGAACTCTCTTGTGACCTTTAATTTTATTATTGTTTTGCTTTTTCATGACAGGCACCGCAACGGGAGGAGAGACCTCTTGCAGTAAGGAAGTTCCCTCAGTACCTCAAAGTGCCAACTGTATTGTTCCTTGTAAAAAAGGTAATTTGAATGAATGATCAACCCATTTGGTTCTGGATTTGCAATGAAGTAACCTTGATATGATATAATGCATGCATTTTGCTTTAAGTGCAGGGTGTATATCCTTGATTATGACCTGCACAAGAATGATGTTGTTTTGGGGACCACCATGTTGTGGATGATTATTATAGCAAGCAAGTCAAGGATTATCTCATTAGAAGTATGCATTAAGGCGCTGTTACACTGTGAAATGTTTCGTGCAACTTGTCTCGCAATGATTTGGCGACATTGTGGCGGGAGAAGTTGCACAAACCTTATCACACTGTAACATACCCTGCAACGGCTAAAATTGTTGCGAGACAAGTTGCAAGAGGGGTTGCCGAAAGTACAATTAAGTTCTACTTTTCGTGCAACTTGTCTCGCAACAATTTTGCTCGTTGCAGGGTATGTCACGGTGTGAAATGTTTCGTGCAACATGTTCCGCCACAATGCCGCCAAAACATTGGGAGACAAGTTGCACGAAACATTTCACAGTGTAACAGCGCCTTTAAAATGTCTCCCATTTCTGCTTTTGAAGATCCAGGTGACCCAGCTTGTAAAGATGGACCTACTATTAATCAAAACAAGCACAATCAAGAACAAGGTAAGGAATGTTACTGCAGTATGTTTTCATTGATCAGTAAACGAAAGTAGGGTTATACCAGGTTCATCAGCAAAGTTAGGCTTGCCAAGTGGTGATCAACCAGTGCTGCTGTGACTTAGGTTCAATTATTGGTCTTGGCAAAAATTATGGGCTGATGCTGGTTAACTCTTCCCTCATCAAATCCGTTGTTATAAATATTAATACAGGAGCGAAAGATTTTCAGTACCACAGAACACTCAAAGAAGAAAAGAAGAGAAGTTTGGAAACTCAACGTGCAGGATCATCAAAAGAGAACCAAGGAGGAAAAGATCAGTCCGATAGTGCGACTGTAGTAAAAGGTAACACAGAGCGAGGTATTTTAGTAGATTATTTGCCATTACTAGTTACTTCCAAACAACCTTTACTTACAAAACGACGATGTTCAATGTTGCGGCAGGTTTCGGCAGAAACGTCTGCCTTCTTCCGTG
>NC_090888.1:13401905-13406905 GCF_036669925.1 Montipora capricornis | reverse complement strand
CCCAATATGGGGAGATTAAAGAAGATGTTATCCGGCTAAAGTACAGAGCTGATCATGAATTAGCCGGCTTGGAAAATGGCAACAGGCTCGTGAGAATGCTCTTAACCGAGAAATCGATCCCCTATTCTCTTCGGATTGGAGGAGAGTGGTGTCGGATAATCCACAACAACCAGCAACCTGTGTGCGGAGAATGCAAAGAGTTAGGCCACACTAGGAAACGATGTCCGCAAATTGAATGCAGGATTTGTAAAGAGAAGGGTCATTTGTCGTATGTGTGTGACAAAAGGGTCATTCAAGCTGAAGAACCGAGAAAGCAGGAGGATCAAGGAGTGGAGGTTGTACCTTTGGCACCGGCGAAAACGTCTAGCGATAATGATGCTGCTAACTGAAAAGGATCTAATGATGATGAAGAAATCATTGTGCAAGAAGAGAGTAATGAAACGGTTAAGGACACAGTTGATACATCGGAGGCTATGGACACGGAGCATGCCGTTCAAGGGATGCAAAAGGCAGATTTCGGACTCTGATTCGGACGGAAAAACTCAGCATCGACGGGCAAGAATCCACCCTGTCCCAAATTTGGGTGCTGGTAAGCAAAGAGATAAGAATGCTGCTACATCTGCTGCTAAAAAGGCCCATACCGATAATGTTCCATGATGGCATATTCGTATTTATTCTTTTTTTCCCTGATTCCATTAATGACTATTCTGGCTAGTATTAATTGCAATGGCCTTCGCTGTCCGGACAAACGAAAAATGGCTTTTTCTTTTTTTTGAGAGGAACAGGTTTGACATAATTTTTCTGCAGGAAACACACTGGACGGTTGACTTAGATTTGCAAATAAAACGCGAGTGGGAGGGTGATGCTTTTTTTGCCCATGGGACGAACTCTTCTCGAGGTGTGGCCATATTGATTGCTTCGCGCCTGGATTACAATGAGAAGCAAATTCGGAGCGATAACGAAGGTCGTGTTTTGAATATGCTTTTGGAAATTGACGATCGCACCCTTAACTTGATTAATGTTTATTCCCCATCAAAAGATTTTCAGCGCCGTGCTTTTTTCTCGGGTTTGAATAGAGTTCTGTCGGATTCAAACGATAACATCTTGGGAGGCGATTTTAACTGTATTTTTAACTCGCGCTTGGATAAGCTCGGTGGGGTTCCTAATGCGCGTCAATCCGCGTCCGTGCTTCTAAATGCCCTTAATACACGTTTTAGTTTGGTAGACGTTTGGAGGGAACGACATAAGGATGAACGCAATTTCACGTGGACAGGTCGAGATTGCTTGACTCTGACCATTGATTTTGAAAGAATTGAACGCGGCCCGAGGTACTAGCACTTTATTAACGAGCTTCTTGCGGAAGGTGTTTTCCAAGAAGAAATCGAGCGTTTCTGGTCGAATTGGGTTGAAGAGTTCGAAAATTTTGCTGACCCTTTTGGTGGGAGAAAGCAAAGTTAAGCTTTAAGCGGATTGCTATTAGACGGGCGACGATTATTGGAAAAATTCGGCGTCATGAACGCTTTGTTTTACAGAGTAGATTGGATAAGCTTCAGGAGCGGGCAAAGAATGGTACTACTAGCGATATAGAGCAATATCTCTTAGCAAAGGAGGGATTGAGGCACTTCGAACTTAAGGAGTTTGAGGCTATTAAAATACGAGCAAAAGCGCAGCTTGTCGAGGAAGGTGAATTTCTCTTTAGAAATGTCGTCGTTCAGCACAAACCATACGTGTTTTAACGAAGGATAACATGGATACCGTTACTGAAACTAGGGGCTTGCTTGGGGAGGCCTTTTCGTTTTATAAACAGCTTTACACGGCGCAGCCTTGTGACGAAAAGGTACAAAGAGAATTCCTAGATGGAGCATACCCCGAACTTGTAGAGAATGTGCGAGACTCTTGTGAAGGAGAGATTACAGCTTGGGAGTTAAAAAGCGCTGTTGATGCAATGGAGAAGGATAAGTCGCCTGGTCTTGATGGCATTACTACCAATTTTTATAGGCATTTCTGGCGCCTGTTAGGTTATAAATTAGTTCACGTCTATAACCATGCGTTCCGGGTTGACCGCCTTTCGGTGTCACAACGGCGAGGAGTTATTTCTTTATTATTCAAGAAGGGTGACCGTACTTAGTTAAATAATTGGAGGCCCATCACTCTTCTTACGACCGATTATAAGATTCTATCTAAAGCGCTTGCGAATCGGCTACATGAGGTGTTGTCGTTCATCATTCACTCGGACCAAACTGCCTCCATTAGGGGGAGAACAATCAATGACAATGCTCGGTTATTACACGATGTAATTGCGTATGCTAACACTTACTCTGTGCCACTTGCTGTTGTAAGTGTCGACCAGATGAAGGCCTTCGACAGAGTATCGCACGATTTCCTGTTCAAGTGCCTTAAGCGCTTTGGCTTTGGCCCTTCCTTTATCCAGTGGATCCAAGTTCTATATAATTCTGTGTCAAGTTCCGTTTAGGTTAACGGCTGGTTAACTGCTTTTGTCCATTTGGAGAGAGGATTGAGGCAAGGCTGTCCGTTATCTATGCCTCTATATGTTCTAACGGCTCAATCCATGGCTCTCAATATTCGTTCAAATCCAGGAATCCATGGTGTTAAACCTCCTGGTTCCGAAAACGAAGTTAAGTTCTCCCAGTTCGCTGACGACATGACCCTCTTGTTCACAGATGAGCAATCCATTGTGGAAACCTTTCGAGTTTTCGACCGGTATAAACTCGCCTCTGGGGCTAAAATCAACCAAAGTAAAGGTAAAGGACTGTGGTCTGGAGCATTTTCTAGGCGAACTGATCAGTTGCAAGGATTCGAATGGTTTAATGACTATATTCCCGAGAAAATTCTTGGCCAATTTATCGGGAATATTGACTTCTCGCGGGTAAACTGGGAATCAAAGATACAAAAAATCAATAGCATTGTTGAGGCTTGGCGCAATAGGGACCTTAGCTTTAAGGGTAAAGCTTTGGTAATAAATGGGCTCTTAACGTCCACTTTATGGTATCATGCTACGTCGCTATCCCTACCATCCTGGGCAGTGACACAGATAGAGGAAGTTGTGTACCGTTTCTTTTGGAATGACAAGCACCCGTTAGTCAATAGGGGTATTTTATCCGTTCCTTTGAAAGAAGGTGGTTTTAACGTGTCTCGGCTCGAACTCAAGATAAAGGCTCTTAGACTCCATACACTGCGTAGACTACTCACTGGAGAAGAAGCTCATTGGAAGCATTTTACATCCCATTTTTTACGTGTCTCAGGTATGCAACTTGGTAAATTGACCCTTCCTACGAACTTTTCGCCACGTGATATCGACAGTAACGTTCCTGCTTTTCGCAAGGAGCTTCTTTGCGCTTGGATCAATCACAAATGTTATCATGAGAGTACAGATGTCCCTGATTCGTTGGCGGATATTTTCTCGGAGCCTCTGTTTAAGAACAAGCTTATCAATGTTAATATGAAGCCTCTCTTTTTCAGAGACTGGGTTTCATGTGGCCTCGTTCGCGTTAAGGATATTTGCTATGAAGCTGTCCCGGGCTTTCTGCCCATCAACGCTGTGCATGAGATTCTTATGGACCATGACTCCTGCAGAGATCGTACTTTTAAATTAATCAGACTGCACGTGAGCTGAGTGAAGTTCTCGGAGCCATTCCTGTGAAGTGGAAGTTGAAAGTAATCAACGGTGACTCTGTGTCTCCATCTACTGCAAGGCCAAGTTTTTCTATCATACTATCTGCACCTGGAAAACCTCCCACAAGTATACTTGATTGCAAGATTCGCCATTTCTACCGGCATCTTCATAAAAGTGAGCAAATTTCGACTCCTGGGCTTGATTACTGGCGTAATAAGTTTCAGCTTCAGGCACCCTTTGACTCGTCTTTTTGGAATACTGTCTACTCACTTCTGGTTACTAATATGCACGGGGACTTAAATTGGAAGGTTGCCCATAAAGCGTTACTAACGGCCTTGCGACTGAATAGAATGGGTGTCTATGTATCGGGAAATTGTCATCGCTGTGGCATCATGGAAACGATCGAGCAAGAGTTGGTTGAGCGTCCTGTGGTATGTCATTTTTGGGACCAGGTGCAAGGCTTTGTTGATAAGATCACTGGAAGCAGTTTAACTCTTACCACCAAGATAAAGCTCTTGGGATGGATTCCGGAAGATGTTATTCAACTATCAAAGAATGTGGTTAATCTAGTTAACTGGACCTTAACGATTGCTCGTTTTTCAATTCATAAGGCTGCGGTTAATTTCAGAGTTAACAAGGAAGTTACCCCGATACTTTCAATTTTTGGAGCTATTGTTAAGTCAATTATCCGTTTTCAGTTTAAGGTTTATGTGTTAAAAGGAACGCAATATTTGTTTTCTGGAGTTTGGTGCATTGGATATGCATTTGTCAAACTAGAGAACAACGCTTTAGTATTTACGATGTAAGCGTTTATCAAGATTCTGCTTGTAACTAGTATTTGATTAATGTATATTTTCTTTTTACTTGTAAATAAAAAGCTAACGTTGGGCCTTTTTAGAAAGAAAAAAAAAACAAATGGCTCAGGGACCGATTAATCTCTCCCTCTTTGGATCGAAACTAGCACGGGGGGACCCCAAACAGAGTTTTTGCAATTTTTTTTTTCTCATACCCTTTGATTACTATCTGGCAAAATACGTCCAGCTTTATCCACGGTCCCATCTTGTAACGTCATCACTTTTAACGGTCAGGTAGAGCTTTGTCCACTAACTTGTGCAGGGAGAAGAGATATTTCAAACTATACGAGAATGAGCACAATTCAGTGAAGGAAACTGGAGAAACGGCCAAAAAAGCCATGTAACACTGACCTGAAATCTCCATGAAAAGCTTGCTCCATTTTCCACCTACCTTTCTGAGCAACTATTTCTAAGATGATGAAAGGTTTCTCAGAAACTCTTCCCACCAAAATAAAGCCTACCAAATGCCCAGCAAGTTGAAAAAAAAAATGAGGCAAGGAAAGCGAAAAGAG
>NC_090888.1:13381905-13394405 GCF_036669925.1 Montipora capricornis | reverse complement strand
TCTCCATGTTGATACCTTTTTCACAATTAGTTTGAGCCAATTAACGATCTTTGAAAAGCATTTGATATGAGTTTGTGTTATTAAAAAGTGACATGCTAAGCTTTGCGAACGAGAAAGTAGGCCTTGCCCATTTTATTTGTCGCAGAAGGTGGCTTGTGCAAGTCGGCCAATAAAGACAAACTCCATCAAGACGCATCAAAACGTTCACGAAGAATATTATCATTATCGTTATCGCTATCGTCGATGTTGATGTTATTGTTATTATTATTACTATTATTTTTATTATCAGTAGTAGTAGTAGTAGTTGTAGTTACTGTAGTTGTTGTTGTTGTTGTTGTTGCTGTTGTTGTAGTAAGCAACGATAACAGCTTAGTTTGGTACTACTACTACTACTACTACTACTACTACTACTACTACTACTACTACTACTACTACTACTACTACTACCACTACTACTACCACTACTACCACTACTACTACTACTACTACTACTACTACTACTACTACTACTACTACTACTACTACTACTACTACTACTACTACTACTACTACTACTACTACAAGAAGGGATTCTGTGTTGTTGTAACTAATGTTTGGTTTTCTTCTTATGATCCAGATGATTTGACCGTGAATTACTTAGCAGCCGTAGACAAAACACGCGTAATACAGAAAGGATATTTTGCGCTATATGTGGACCCTAACCACTTCTATTTGAATATATCAAAGCGTGATTACTCGTTAAAAGTTCATCTAAAGGATATCATAGTTAACGAGGCACCAATGAGAGAAATGCTACAACTCAATGAAGAAGTTATCATCCCGGTAAAATACAAAAAATTGAAAGATGGAAATGTGACAGCGACGTGTGGAACGTGGGAGTCAAAGAAGGAAAAGTCGCTTGCTTATGTCAGCGGTACCATCATCCGAGAAGCCGATGACAAATACGTTGTAAAAGCAGATTACGTCCGTAAGTGCTTTTCATCCTGCTTCCACGTTTGCTTAGCTTTTTTTTTTTCCTGAAAATAAATGAACCGTAGAGGTGCAGAAAACGTTCCTTTTTTTGCCGTTGCTTTATGTCTCAACAGCAAGAGCTGTGGGGGGCAGGGAGGGCGTAGTGGTAAGGGCACTCCGCTCTCACCAATGTTCGATTCCCAGACTCGGCGTCATATGTGTGTTGAGTCTGTTGGTCCGGTTCTCTGTTCCTAGAGGTTTTTCTCCGGATACTCCGGTTTTCCCCTCTCCAGGTTTCCCCTCTCCACAAAAAAACAATATTTGATTTTACTTGAGTATATTTTACTAGTCTCCTCGATTAGTGCTCTAGTGCTGAATCCATTGACACTTAAAATATCATTATCATTATCATTATCATTATCATTTTAGCTCATGAAGGAGAGAATAAAAAGAGAAAAGTCGAAGAATTCACCTGCAGCTTGAATACTCTTCGACTACGAGGTAATCTTTGATCTGGTAATTAACTTGAGTGATGCATAGGGTCTCGTTACATGGGACAGTATATTTTTCTGCCCACGGATGCTTACGAAGGCAGAGGCGTGAATTGTTAAGTACTTTCGTGAAGCAGATCCCCAATCTCGAGTACAACTGCGAAAAAGAGAATGTGGGGTAAGAGAGCGAATACACCACTCCGAGGATAATTGCTTGTAATCTATAAATTGTGATTCTATTTTACTACGTAGTTATTTCAAGGATGACACATCATTTAATTAATATGAAAGTAGATTGCGCGGTTATGGGAACAACAGGTGGGAATGGACTACTTCTACGATACGGGAGCCATTTTGAATTATATTGCTCCAATAGCTACACCGTATTATGGGATGCGAAGGGGGCAAATACATATGACTTTTGATGACTTTTGCGTCCTGAGCATCCCATTATATTTTTAAAAAAATAGAAATCAAAATGACCGCCGTATAGTCGAAGCACTCTATTACCGTAGCAGCATAGGCGCAGTCTAAAACACTTTCATATGGTTATCATGGGACATAGAGACGTGCTCTCTTACCTCAAACTGACTTGTTCTCAAGTGATAAGCACGAGTGATGTGCTAATGCAGCCTTTATGGAGTATTCGCTCTTCAACAGTGTGGCCCGGTTTCGATTCTGGACTAGTTAGTTAGTTTGTTTTTGTTTTTTACACAGCTCCACAAGCTTCCCGTAAAGGAAGGAAAAAAAAAAAACGAAAAAAAAAAACATTTATTGCGCTATTTCTTTAACAGTGAATGACATTTGCAAACTAGACGCATCGAGACGCTGTCCTAATTCTTCCAGCTGCAATACAACTTTCTTCGTTGCCGCGTTTCCACCGGCCTCTTTTTACTGCAAGTGCGCTTATGGCCATCCTACTCCACTTTTTCTTCCGCACAAGAGTTGTGAAAAAGAAAAGAAAATTGGTAAGTTGTGAAGACCATATTCCGGTTTTTTTGTCTTTTTGTTTTTTGTTTTGTCTGTTTTGGGAACACAACTGTCAAAAAAAAAAAAAAACAGATGAAAATTGCTTGTGAGGCAATATCACCTAGATAAATCCAAGAAGACGTCAGTCTGACGTGAATGTCAACATTTTGAGTCTATCTAATAAGTGGCATTCCTAGACCTTAGTAATATTAGGGGCCGCAGAGAGGAAGGAGCTAGGGGTGGCTATAGGCTCCTCCCACTTTTTTCACACGGTTTTGTTTTCAGCTTGATCAAAGACTTTTACCCCTACGTTCAAACGTACTAAGCCTCCCATGAGCATTGCATTAATAATAGCAGAACAGGAAGTTTGGCCTTTATGTTTGGAAATCGATTTGAAACTCATATAGCTTAACAGTCAAGACACCACCTGAAGGACCCTCAGAAAATTTACGTGACTATAAAACTAAGTACGATTAATTTAATGTGAAGTCAAATGAATGTCAAGCTTTTACGATCGCCCAAAACGGAAAGAGCTCCGAGAATGGATTGGAGCGACTCTTTTCCCGAGACGATGCAAATGTCTGTACTTCGTAGTTCAACTGGAGCCATTACTTCAAATTGAGCTTAATTTATAATTAAGTGTTCCTAACCTCAAAGTATTTTCTTTTGCAAAAGTTAAATGTCTAACATATGTTTCACATATATAATTGGGGACGAGAGGGTAACCAAGCTGGCATTCATTTGTCCATGACCGAGCTAGTGAAAGGTATGGGTCTATTCTTTCAATGACGTCATAAACTACTTTACACTCTCAAAGTTCTTTCAAAACTATAATGAAAAGTACTTTATGACGTCATCGAAGGAATAGGCTCATGCCTTCTCACTGCCTTGGCAATGGGACAAACTATTGCCATCATCTTTCTCTTGCATACCTTAAGAGGCACATTAAAACGTAAAATCTAGAGAAGAAAAGGCAAATACATAGTTGATATTGAACTATTGCCTCAAATATTTTTGGCCTCAAATATTTTTGGGTGTACTTTGGGCAAGTGGGAGGCGCGGTGGCCTCATGATCAGTGCGCTCGACTCCGGATCGAGTGGTTCGGGTTTGGGCCCTGGCTGGAGACATTGGGTTGTGTTCTTGGGCAAGACACTTTACTCTCACGGTGCCTCTCTCCACCAAGGTGTATAAATGGGTACCGGCGACTTTAATGCTGGGGGTAGCCCTGCGTTGGACTAGCATCCCATTCAGGGAGGAGTAGAAATACTCTTAGTCGCTTCATGCTACTGAAACCGGGATAATGGCCACTTGGCTCGTAAGCAGACTGTACATTTTACCTTAACCAAGGATTTCCAACGACTGTGAGCAAAAACCCATTGTGAGGTCAAAATATGCTAATAAATATTTAATGCAAATTACCTGAAAAGTATTATCTGTGAATCGATTTAAATCACTACAGTAACTAGTAGAGCTCACCAGCTCCGTTAAATAAAACTTGGGACCCCTAAAGAACTTGAAACTTACTTATGCCGACCGAATTTCCTGTTTATGTTTTTCCTAGAATTAAAGCCCTTTATAAGACACAGCAAACAAAATCTTGCAATGGGCATGGAAACAGAAGCTTCTTCCATCGAGACGCCTGCACTGAGTCGGTTTGCTGTGGACGGATCCTCTGATAGCTGTTTCCTTTTATTGACTGAACAGCGTCCTTGGTTCATCGTGCATCTTGATCGACATCACCCCATTGCTCTGATCCATGTTGTTCTTAAAAAAGCACATAAAACAGAAGAAACCATGACAGTCTACGTTGGTAAAAACCCCAGTTTTGTTATTTAATACTGTTGAGAAACGTATACGTACCATAAAATTTTGTTTTTATTCCTAAATATAAACGGAGGGAATCAGTCACCACTGAAAACTTCAAGTTTCTCCGGCTGTAATACTATCATGAGAAAACAAAAAGAAAGACGAAGATGAAAACGTAGGACAATAACGAAGACGAAGATGAGAACAAAGACGACGAAGGTGAAGAAGAAAGAATACGAAGACAAACATAACAAAGCATAATGAGATTTACTTCCAGTTTTCTTCATACAAAATCCCGCTTAAAAATTCAGATAGCCAATCACAACAGCGAAATGGCTTTCTCACACATGCAAAAAGCGCTTCGTCCAATCAGAAGTGATTTGTCAAAACATACCACTGATCTCATTCAACAAATACAAGCTACTTGCGTGCAAAGTTGTCATTGCGAGAAAACGTGCGTGCCAAAAGTACAGAAAACGTGTGCTTTCAGCAATGGCTCAAGGTACGAAAGGAAATGTGAAGCTACTCGTTCAATTTCTGAGAGAAAAACACGGTCGAGCAAAGAATCCTGAAGACATCGAAGCCAAAGAATTGAGCAAATCTCAGCGGCCTTAGTGTGAAGCAAAAAGACGGCAAGGACTTTGAACCTTCAAGTCTTCGAGGTCTGCTTTTAAGTTTTAATTGACATTAAAAAACACACACATACACAAACGTAAACGAATTAAAGGCATTTGACTCTTCAGACAAGACAACAGTCCGCCTTTGATATAGTAAATTCAGCTTCGTTGAAATGTTAGGTATTTACTGTTATCGCCGCTTTTCCTCCTTTTATTATATTTCTTGCATCATGGTTGTTATGAAATTGTCATGCGGTAACCTTAGTACTTGATCAAACATTCAATCCATGTTACTTGTGAGGTAGATGCCATTATTACTTTTTTATGCCAAAGTAAATCACGGTCGTCATGTCAGATGTGCCACTGTTAAAACTGCATTGATTGCATGGAGCACCGATTGTGAAACGACGAAAACGGAGCCATACATATGGGGCAATGCTGTGAGGATTCAGAAAGACTCTAAGACACTTCATCTCTGTGAAGTACAAGTTTATGCAGAGACATACGGTAAGAGAGGAAACATAGACAAACTGGCATGCAATATTCGCTCGTTTTTACATTCCTAGTATTACTTGAAGGACCATTTCTTACGCCGAAGGAAAAGCGAGTTTGTTTAAGAGGGAAAATGCGTCAAGCTATTCACCCCCTCCCCCCCCCCCCTACCAACCCGGATCCGCCCATGCTCCCCACAGTTTAAATATATATAGAGGATATTACACGGTGGCGAGAAGATATGAATTTTATGTTCGAGTGGCAAGAACAATATCTCACGAGTGAGCGAAGCGAACGAGTGAGATATTGTTCTTGCCACGAGAACATAAAATTCATATCTTCGAGCCAACGTGTAATGTTCTTTTTATTATATGGAGACTAAATATTGATAAATTCCGATTTTATTGTGTTTCAAAGTAGTCCAGTTTTACAAATACGGTTGGGCTTTATAAAAAAGGCGGGAATCGTGACGTCATTGAACGATACGACACTCACAAAGGTGACATACGGAAAATACGCCACTCGGGTCCCGGATGTAGTGGCGTATGGAATCTACGAGTGGTTTAGTTCCCAGTAAAACACTCTCCTCCATATAATAAATTATAATATTAAGCATCGCATAAACAAGGCAGTCAAATTTTGGGTCGCGATTTCGAAATATGCGAAATTGGCTATCGTTGAGGAAGCTTTTGTCCGCTATGTTCTTGCAAAAAATGTATCCAATCGCCAATTTTTCGTGCTTAACAATTCCTTGGGGAAGTTGTCGAGCTGTGTCGGCCTCGCAACTTTCACCATTCTTAAAAAAAAGCTGTCAAGAGGAAGTGTTAAATACATTTTTCATAGATTTCTTTATTCTTTTACACTACAGGAAATATTGTTTTGAAACACCCACTGAGCGACGAGAAGTTACTAAAGACAATCGATGGAATTATGACGTCATGTCTTTCTGAGACCAAAAAGATCGAATGGCGCATAGACTTCGGTTCCAAGCTGCGAGTAGCTGTGGTTTTTATTAGATTGTCACATTTGTTTACTAGCCTGAAAGAAAACGCAAAGATCGAAGTTGGCTTCGGTGAGTTTAGTTTTAGTTTGGTCTCGTCGCTGTTAAAACTCGACATTTTTTTCCTTCGTTAACTGTTTATGTGGCTTTGCCTCACAAAGAAAAGCACTATTTTACTCACGCGACTTAAGGCCAAAAGCACAGGCAACATATTAAAATGTATACGGAGACGTAGACTTTAACTGATTGAAATTTAGTGTCTTTTATCCTATCAAAAGGTACTAATGATCAAGACGCTACTGAGTCTGCGCAAGTTGATTGTGTTTATTCTTGCGTCGTAAGTGAAAATCAGTCCTGATGCGTCACCAGTCACATGAGTGGTGGCCATCATGTTCATGCAGACTTAATTCACATGACTTAAGACATTAACATCAGCGCCGGTTCTTTATTTCAGTATTTAGGTAGGGGGAGACTCGAAAGTTACCGTATTCACGTCCTGTTCATATACTTTTAGCCAGAAGCCCATTACTCGGGGCTTCCATCCGTATTGTACGCTTGAGTCATCCCTTTCCCGTATCTTTCTATTTTTAGAAGGACTATATTTTGACTGACACTCACGCCACTCACGTGTATGTGACTGAGAAAAAACGTGAAGTGGTTCACATACGTCACATACGTATGTGACGTAATGAATGGCTGACCATAACACAAGGTTTCCACTGATACGATATTCTTTGGATTAGTTTGTGGACTAAAGATAATTGGTAGTGGTTAATTCTGTTAGCGCTTTGCGTCTAACCGCATTATATACCTTTGTATCATAAATCTATCACTTTGTGGAATAGTCAATCCCCTTCAAATCCCCTTCAAAGATGACCCCTCTAACCGCATTATATACCTTTGTATCATAAATCTATCACTTTGTGGAATAGTCAATTCCCTTCAAATCCCCTTCAAAGATGACCCCTCTAATTGCATTATATACCTTTGTATCATAAATCTATCACTTTGTGGATTAGTCAATCCCCTTCAAATCCCCTTCAAAGATGACCCCTCTAACCGCATTATATACCTTTGTATCATAAATCTATCACTTTGTGGAATAGTCAATCCCCTTCAAATCCCCTTCAAAGATGACCCCTCTAACCGCATTATATACCTTTGTATCATAAATCTATCACTTTGTGGAATAGTCAATTCCCTTCAAATCCCCTTCAAAGATGACCCCTCTAATTGCATTATATACCTTTGTATCATAAATCTATCACTTTGTGGATTAGTCAATCCCCTTCAAATCCCCTTCAAAGATGACCCGAGTTTTTTTTCGAAAATAAATTATTATTCAGATGAAAAATAAAACGTATTGCTATTTGTAGGGTTTTGACGTCACTTTTCTAGGGTAGAGGTATGGGCTAAACTCTGTAAGTACTTTGCTCGTTTGGATTTTTCCCCCAAATTTGAATCTACCAATCACCACACTCTTTTTCCAACCGTCAAAAGAGAGGTGAACCAGCCTCTACCATTACTTTCCGGCACTGGCGAAAAAGTTGCAACTTGGAAATGTACTATTGTTCCCACTGCTCTTCACTCATCAAGTAACTAATGAATTAGCGAAAGGTCAAATGGATAATTGAAAGAACTACTTTACACTGTTTGAAACAAATTGCCTTTCAGGTGACAGTAAAACAGAATGCATGCAAACTTCGCTCACCTTATATATGGAGCGTGGAATTTATGCTGCGTGTGAAGGCGTCCATGTTGCTACTTATGTTGCTCTACAGATTCCAGAAAAGAAAACTCATTCACTTTGCGAAGTGGAGATATTTCAGACCAAGACAAGTAAGTGTTTGTCAACTTATTTATATCCTGCGTAGGTGGTGGTTTTGTCCGAGCGAGCGCGTGAACGAGAGGTAGAACCGCGATGGGATTGGGGTGGGAATAAATGAAAAACCGCGCCCAAATCCTCTCTCGGCTTCTCCCACTCATTCGTGCGCTCGGTCGGATAAATTTGCCAGGCATTTAGCAACCAGCAAAAATTAAGGTTCACATGGCAACCAGGTTGACAATCAGCCTTTGATGCTACTCTGGTCTGAGGAAATTTGACGCTCCTGTCTAGTGTCTTCATCGAGAGGTTATTAAAGTTATCACAAGAGTCATTTTATGAGCTACCAATTTGCAAAAAAAAAAAAAAAAAAAAAGGATGTGCCTATTAAAAGGAATTAGCGTCCATTTCTTTAAATAAGATGCAAATAGGTGTCAGGGAAAAGGCAGTGATCATCTCGCGAATAACTTATAGACAATTCTTGCTCTTTCTTTGTGTTACGATCTTCAGCACACTCTGAAATGAACGTTTTCTTTGGCATTGAATATTGCAGTAAAAAACAAATCGAATGTGGTTCAGCGTTGTCTGTATTCTTATCGAGAACGATATTCGTCGTCAGAGTGGTTAAAATGTTGTGCGCCTCATGAGTCCACAATGTTTTAACGTCTTTGATGACGAACATCGTTGTCGATAAGAATACAGACAACGCTACACCACATTTAACAAATACAAAATCTTCTCCTGTGATTTGTTCTGTTGTAAAGCTCCCAGGATGCAGATAGAGCATGAATCACTGAGCGTTCTCTCCGACCTTGAAAAAGAAAATCCTCTGACCCCTAGAGTAGCTTTAAACACGAACTTCAAAACATTCAAATACAAATTATTTTAATTTCGAAGGTACAAGCACACATTGTCTGGGATCCCGTACAAACCACAGGTCACCCATTTTTCTTATTGCATCTGCACTCCTTTCTTAAGTTTACTGTGCATCTTTGACAATCAACTTTCTCGTCATGAAAAAATACATCAATGAGATACTTTACAGGCTCTTTTATTTTATTTTTATTTTTTTATCTTTTTGATCGATAAGTTAATGTAGCTGCAAGACGTCCTATGCTGGATCGTAGTGGGAAAATATATTCTGGAGACCGTAAACCTGAATTATGCAATGATCAAAGGATAGGTGAGTCCGATCAATTGTCACAACAATAATGACAGATATGATCATTTATCGCTAGCGTGTGTAAATTGAATCTTCCATTTTTGACTAAAATCGGCCAGCCCAAATCTTCCGGGGTTAAGGTTCTTTGTGTATTGTATTTGTGTTATAAATAAATGTAGCATTCACATTTACACGCTATGGAAATACCTGGAACAAAACGTTTCATTCCCGCAGGGTTTGAATTGGGTACACCACTGATTTTGCCGATTTTAGTCTACAATGAAAATAACAGTAGCCATGATCAAATCGCGCGCGTGGAGCACCATGGTTAAGAAAATATGGTAACCCATAGATTGGTTATCCGCTTACCAGTATTACGTGACCACAAATTAACTAATAATAACTTAAATTTATATAGCTCCAAAATTATAAAATATTCTAAGGCGCTTTACAACACATAAAATCAATATATCATCAGATCACAAGAGCGTAGGGGAAAGTATAATAATTATAACCTATATGCCAACTTATAAACATATGTCTTTAACTTTGCAGCTTGATTTTAAAACAGTAACATTCGCACTGGATCGAAGTTCGAGAGGCAGTTTGTTCCAGAGTAATGGCCCAGAATGCTCAAAGGCCCGATCACCAGATCGTAGGCGATAAGCTAAAATGGAATGGGGTAGCACCAGTTCTCTAATATTTTCTGGGTCTTGATTATTAACATCTTGTAGACTAAAAGCAGGAGTTTAAACTGAACACGCTAAGCAACTGGAAGCCCATATAGGTTGAAATAAGGCAGATAAAATGTGATTAAATCCTAAAAATTAAACGAGCATGCTGCATTAAGGTGATTCCCTTGTTTTGCACCACACATCTCAATCTGCGCATAACATTGCGACTTCGGAGATGGCGGGGTTTCACGCCGACCATCTGAAGAGAGGTAACAAAGGCCGCTTTTGCTGTTCAAGAGCTTTTAAGTGCAATCATGAAAACTCCTCTCGGTTAAGAAGGTGTTGTTTAGGAACTTTCCCAGTCCTTTCGCGGAAAATGATCATTTTAAAGCTGAAATTGCCGCTTTGCCATCCATCATCATCGTATTGCGGGGAAACGAGCGCGGTGACCCCTCATTTTATTTACTGGTTTTATTTACTCGCAATAGGTATACGGAAAACATTTTCAGGAGAAAAAAAGTTAGATAGTAGAAGTTGTAGTATTTACCTATAAATGACATGAAACTGCATTTGGAGCTTGACACTGACTGCAAGGTGATGACTGTAGCGGTCCAATTTGCTTACATTTCTTTGCAAGATTGAGTGATTTGAAATCACTTTACTTAAAGATATTATAGCCCGGACAAACAAGCAGGTTCAAGTTTTCAGTAATATTTAGTAGCTTTTGCTACATAACAACACTTTTTCCGGTTGATCTAGTTTCCAACACTTCTCGCAAAAATCCGTAAAAAACAGTTAGGATAAAGGGCATACAGAGCGAAAACGAGCTTGTTGACCTCATCTTTTTATTGCATTTTTTAAATGATCTGTCTATGAATATCAATTGTGCCAAGTTTGAAAAAATCTAGATAATACGTCATTTTTATGGAATTACCTTAAGCACTTTCTAAAGAAGATCAGTTTGGTATTTAGAAATGCCAAAGAGAAGAGAAATGTAGTGAATCCAAATGTGAAGTCACCAGTGTGAGAACAATCGTTTTCGGGACTCAGGATCGAGGATTTTTATTAAACCCAGATAAGGCCTTGCTACATTTCTTGGCAATGTGAAACGACATAGACATGTTGGAAGCGAACCAGGAATCTAAATTACGGACAATGTGAAAAGGATGAATGATATAGTCCCCAACAGAAATAGAGTTAATTGATCTTTTTAACAGTTGTTGGCGAGAAACAGCGATTACAAATTCTGTTTTCGAGCGATTATGACTGAGAACCCACGCACGGACATCAGAAACGCAGGACTCAATAGCGACTAGGGCACGTTATTATGAGGAACTACTATCTGGCTTGAACGAGGGATAGAGCTGCGAAGACGGTTAGCAATTACATGCATACTGAAATGAACAAAACAGGACACAAACAGCTGCCTTGTGGGAAACCCCAGTTCAATCGTCATGAGAACTCGTTCCTTTCGATCGGACAAATAAGATGCCGACCAGTCAAGGGCTGAAGCACTGATTCCAATATCATTTTCAAAGACACTAAGGAGAATCTGATGGTCAATTGCATCGAAAGCGGCATTGAAATAAACATGAGAATATCGCTTTAAACCTTGAGCAAGGCAGTTTCAGTTGAGCGGAATTTTCGGAAGCCTGACTGTGAGTGAGTGTGAGTGAAGCTATCAGTCTCTCCCCTCATTATCGAATAGTGAATGGGTTCTTTAACGTCCCGTACTATTTAATTTCCAGCAAGGGTTATGAGACGGCACCTCTGGTTTACAGTCCTTATCCGAGAAGACTTGAAATTTTAACCATTTGCAGATGTAATTACAAAGGCAGCACATTTTCCTCAGTTATTTAAAGAACCTGAGTGTTGGTCCGGCTGGAGTCGAACTCACGACCTCCCACATGACAGCCCAATGCTCAACCAACTGAGCCACCGGTGCGCGGTGCTTGAATGTAGATCACTTGGATCATGGTGCATCATAGGATCAGAGGGACCGAAGAATCCTTCCCCAGAGTGGATTTATCGGTTGCTTTGATGCACCGTGATCCAAGTGATTTTGGATCAATGATCCTTTTTCGGATCATCTCAAAGGAACGCATATAGTACATTACTAAATCAAATCTACGTTGTGTCGGCTCTCGCTCAAAATATTTAATGCTTTTTTATGGAATGTTCGAAATGATTTTTTCACGGAAAAATCTCTGCTAAAGGATGAGAAAATATCAAGGAAACAATTTCAAACAATTTTAGAGCGGCAGCTGGAAAATAACATCATGGAATTAAGGTTACTGATGAAGAACTACTTCGTGGCCATCTTTTTCGCGTTAAAAATCGTGCTAGATCATCAAATTAACTTCTCTTGAATGAAAACTTCATATTTTGGACTTAAAAATTGAGAATTGAAGTTTTGTCCATCGAATTCGAAGTAAAACACAATCGCCTTTTTTTGTTGTCATTCCTAAAAAATCACGGATTCTTCTTTTTAGCTTTCAATTTTTTGCATTAAAAG